>NW_027207849.1:0-70950 GCF_963455315.2 Globicephala melas
AAGTTTACATTCCGTGTATTAGTGATATCTTATGATGTTTCTTTTTCTGTGTGACTTCTTTCAGTTAGAATCATCATACCTGAATCCACTCATTATGCTGCTACGGGCCTGATGACATAGATGTCATTGCTGAGTGATATTGCATTGTACGTAAGTACCACAACTTCTTCGTCCATTTTTCACTTTCTGCGATATTGAACTTGTACCATAAACGAGGTTCTTGTATACAGAGCCGTCCCAAATTTGGGGTGGCTGTGTCTTTTTGATTTTAATTTCCTTAAGCTATAGGACCATAAGTGGAAGTGCCCTAGGCTCTGTTGCTTTGTTTTTTACATGTTTCAGGAAACACCATAGACTTCTGCCTAGTGACTGTTGGCAATTTACATCCCGCCCATCAGCATAACAAGGCTCCCAGTTCTCCATGGCCTGTCCTGCCTTTCTGGATTTTACACTTTTTCAGATGGCCCTTTTGACCGGGGGGAAGTGAGACTTCATTGTAGTGCAGATTTCCTTTGCAAGCTTGCTTGGTTGGCCAAAAAGTGCGTATGCGTTTCTTCCTGAATAGGAAAAAACGCATACACCCTTTTTGGCCAAGTGCATCATTGTGGATGTTCTGCCTCTTTTCCTATGCTGTAAATGCAATTCCAGTATACCTCCTGAAATCGGTTTCCTGCAATTCTGCCCCGCTTTCAAGTCCTCTTGGCAGCCTTACTTCAGTATATTTTTGGACGATAGCTGTCATTTATAACTCTGCAGGTTTGTGAATTACAGTGCCCCTGAGCTCCTTTCTTCAACTCGCTTTCTTGTGAGCTGGCCGCAACACCGCAGGATTGCTTCAGGCCCTAATGTGGTTCCGGCACGGCACGCTGAGCCTTTGGTTAATTCCTCTTCCTGGTGGGAAATGAGAGTTAAATTTGCCCGTCCAGACACCTCCAGCTAGTCTCTCATTGGTTCTCCCTATTCCTGTTCATCTTCCGCAGAAATTGCAAACTGGGCCAAACAGGAGGTTAAAGGCACTGACTCTCCAAGTCGGGAGAGTGTTAGTAAAGCGTCTGGAATGTTGCACCCGAGTACCAGGGGACGAGAACGGAGACATATTTGAAGACGTCTCCCGATCACACGGTTGATCATACTCTGGGTTCCACATGCATGTTTTAGCTGAAGGAAGAATCCCTTAAACCTGGAGAGTTGAGACCCGTGGAATGGGTACCATGCAATATGACTTCAAAGGGACTTCATTTGCTCACCGAACCTCTCCAATCCTATCACTGCTGCGTTTATTCCCCTGTACACACGCTTGATTCCCTTTCGGAGAAATAGCAATCCATAGGTTTTAAGATACTTACTAGTCAGGTACATTCTTAGGCGTTTAATATGGGGTGTTGAGTCCATTTTGTTGAGCAAGGAGTAGCTCTTGTCTATTCCATATTTGGCTTAAGGAACTTTATCTGTGCTCATTTCAATCTCTGGTTTTATGCAGCACCCCAACTCACCTTTCCCCTTAAGCAAGCATAAGTTGGTTTTCTTAATTTGAGACCCTGTTCTGTTTTGTAATGCAGTTCCTGTGTAGCCAAGTTTACATTCCGTGTATTAGTGATATCTTATGATGTTTCTTTTTCTGTGTGACTTCTTTCAGTTAGAATCATCATACCTGAATCCACTCATTATGCTGCTACGGGCCTGATGACATAGATGTCATTGCTGAGTGATATTGCATTGTACGTAAGTACCACAACTTCTTCATCCATTTTTCACTTTCTGCGATATTGAACTTGTACCGTAAACGAGGTTCTTGTAAACAGAGCCGTCCCAAACTTTGGGGTGGCTGTGTCTTTTTGATTTTCATTTCCCTAATCTATAGGACCATAAGTGGAAGTGCCCTAGGCTCTGTTGCTTTGTTTTTTAGATGTTTCAGGAAACACCATACACTTCTCCCGAGTGGCTGTTGGCAATTTACATCCCGCCCATCAGCATAACAAGGCTCCCAGTTCTCCATGGCCTGTCCTGCCTTTCTGGATTTTACACTTTTTTCAGATGGCCCTTTTGACCGGGGGGAAGTGAGACTTCATTGTAGTGCAGATTTCCTTTGCAAGCTTGCTTGGTTGGCCAAAAAGGGCGTATGCGTTGTTTCCTGAATATATTCAGGAAAAAACGCATATGCCCTTTTTGGCCAAGTGCATCATTGTGGACGTTCTGCCTCTTTTCCTATGCTTTCAATGCAATTCCAGTCTACCTCCTGAAATCGGTTTCCTGCAATTCTGCCCCGCTTTCAAGTCCTCTTGGCAGCCTTACTTCAGTATATTTTTGGACGATAGCTGTCATTTATAACTCTGCAGGTTTGTGAATTACAGTGCCCCTGAGCTCCTTTCTTCAACTCGCTTTCTTGTGAGCTGGCCGCAACACCGCAGGATTGCTTCAGGCCCTAATCCGGTACCGGCACGGCACGCTGAGCCTTTGGTTAATTCCTCTTCCTGGTGGGAAATGAGAGTTAAATTTGCCCGTCCAGACACCTCCAGCTAGTCTCTCATTGGTTCTCCCTATTCCTGTTCATCTTCCGCAGAAATTGCAAACTGGGCCAAACAGGAGGTTAAAGGCACTGACTCTCCAAGTCGGGAGAGTGTTAGTAAAGCGTCTGGAATGTTGCACCCGAGTACCAGGGGATGAGAACGGAGACATATTTGAACACGTCTCCCGATCACACGGTTGATCATACTCTGGGTTCCACATGCATGTTTTAGCTGAAGGAATAATCCTCTAAACCTGGAGAGTTGAGACCCGTGGAATGGGTACCATGCAATATGACTTCAAAGGGTCTTCATTTGCTCACCGAACCTCTCCAATCCTATCACTGCTGCGTTTATGCCCCTGTACACACGCTTGATTCTCTTTCGGAGACATAGCAATCCATAGGTTTTAAGATACTTACTAGTCAGGTACATTCTTAGGCGTTTAATATGGGGTGTTGAGTCCATTTCGTTGAGCAAGGAGTAGCTCTTGTCTATTCCATATTTGGCTTAAGGAACTTTATCTGTGCTCATTTCAATCTCTGGTTTTATGCAGCACCCCAACTCACCTTTCCCCTTAAGCAAGCATAAGTTGGTTTTCTGAATTTGAGACCCTGTTCTGTTTTGTAATCCAGTTCCTGTGTAGCCAAGTTTACATTCCGTGTATTAGTGATATCTTATGATGTTTCTTTTTCTGTGTGACTTCTTTCAGTTAGAATCATCATACCTGAATCCACTCATTATGCTGCTACGGGCCTGATGACATAGATGTCATTGCTGAGTGATATTGCATTGTACGTAAGTACCACAACTTCTTCGTCCATTTTTCACTTTCTGCGATATTGAACTTGTACCGTAAACGAGGTTCTTGTAAACAGAGCCGTCCCAAACTTTGGGGCGGCTGTGTCTTTTTGATTTTCATTTCCCTAAGCTATAGGACCATAAGTGGAAGTGCCCTAGGCTCTGTTGCTTTGTTTTTTAGATGTTTCAGGAAACACCATACACTTCTCCCGAGTGGCTGTTGGCAATTTACATCCCGCCCATCAGCATAACAAGGCTCCCAGTTCTCCATGGCCTGTCCTGCCTTTCTGGATTTTACACTTTTTTCAGATGGCCCTTTTGACCGGGGGGAAGTGAGACTTCATTGTAGTGCAGATTTCCTTTGCAAGCTTGCTTGGTTGGCCAAAAAGGGCGTATGCGTTCTTTCCTGAATATATTCAGGAAAAAACGCATACGCCCTTTTTGGCCAAGTGCATCATTGTGGACGTTCTGCCTCTTTTCCTATGCTTTCAATGCAATTCCAGTCTACCTCCTGAAATCGGTTTCCTGCAATTCTGCCCCGCTTTCAAGTCCTCTTGGCAGCCTTACTTCAGTATATTTTTGGACGATAGCTGTCATTTATAACTCTGCAGGTTTGTGAATTACAGTGCCCCTGAGCTCCTTTCTTCAACTAGCTTTCTTGGGAGCTGGCCGCAACACTGCAGGATTGCTTCAGGCCCTAATCTGGTTCCGGCACGGCACGCTGAGCCTTTGGTTAATTCCTCTTCCTGGTGGGAAATGAGAGTTAAATTTGCCCATCCAGACACCTCCAGCTAGTCTCTCATTGGTTCTCCCTATTCCTGTTCATCTTCCGCAGAAATTGCAAACTGGGCAAAACAGGAGGTTAAAGGCACTGACTCTCCAAGTCGGGAGAGTGTTAGTAAAGCGTCTGGAATGTTGCACCCGAGTACCAGGGGACAAGAACGGAGACATATTTGAACACGTCTCCCGATCACACGGTTGATCATACTCTGGGTTCCACATGCATGTTTTAGCTGAAGGAAGAATCCCTTAAACCTGGAGAGTTGAGACCCGTGGAATGGGTACCATGCAATATGACTTCAAAGGGTCTTCATTTGCTCACCGAACCTCTTCAATCCTATCACTGCTGCGTTTATGCCCCTGTACACACGCTTGATTCTCTTTCGGAGACATAGCAATCCATAGGTTTTAAGATACTTACTAGTCAGGTACATTCTTAGGCGTTTAATATGGAGTGTTGAGTCCATTTCGTTGAGCAAGGAGTAGCTCTTGTCTATTCCATATTTGGCTTAAGGAACTTTATCTGTGCTCATTTTAATCTCTGGTTTTATGCAGCACCCCAACTCACCTTTCCCCTTAAGCAAGCATAAGTTGGTTTTCTCAATTTGAGACCCTGTTCTGTTTTGGAATCCAGTTCCTGTGTAGCCAAGTTTACATTCCGTGTATTAGTGATATCTTATGATGTTTCTTTTTCTGTGTGACTTCTTTCAGTTAGAATCATCATACCTGAATCCACTCATTATGCTGCTACGGGCCTGATGACATAGATGTCATTGCTGAGTGATATTGCATTGTACGTAAGTACCACAACTTCTTCATCCATTTTTCACTTTCTGCGATATTGAACTTGTACCGTAAACGAGGTTCTTGTAAACAGAGCCGTCCCAAACTTTGGGGTGGCTGTGTCTTTTTGATTTTCATTTCCCTAAGCTATAGGACCATAAGTGGAAGTGCCCTAGGCTCTGTTGCTTTGTTTTTTAGATGTTTCAGGAAACACCATACACTTCTCCCGAGTGGCTGTTGGCAATTTACATCCCGCCCATCAGCATAACAAGGCTCCCAGTTCTCCATGGCCTGTCCTGCCTTTCCGGATTTTACACTTTTTTCAGATGGCCCTTTTGACCGGGGGGAAGTGAGACTTCATTGTAGTGCAGATTTCCTTTGCAAGCTTGCTTGGTTGGCCAAAAAGGGCGTATGCGTTTTTTCCTGAATATATTCAGAAAAAACGCATACGCCCTTTTTGGCCAAGTGCATCATTGTGGACGTTCTGCCTCTTTTCCTATGCTTTAAATGCAATTCCAGTCTACCTCCTGAAATCGGTTTCCTGCAATTCTGCCCTGCTTTCAAGTCCTCTTGGCAGCCTTACTTCAGTATATTTGTGGATGATAGCTGTCATTTATAACTCTGCAGGTTTGTGAATTACAGTGCCCCTGAGCTCCTTTCTTGAACTCGCTTTCTTGTGAGCTGGCCGCAACACCGCAGGATTGCTTCAGGCCCTAATGTGGTTTCGGCACGGCACACTGAGCCTTTGGTTAATTCCTCTTCCTGCTGGGAAATGAGAGTTAAATTTGCCTGTCCAGACACCTCCAGCTAGTCTCTCATTGGTTCTCCCTATTCCTGTTCATCTTCCGCAGAAATTGCAAACTGGGCCAAACAGGAGGTTAAAGGTACTGACTCTCCAAGTCGGGAGAGTGTTAGTAAAGCGTCTGGAATGTTGCACCCGAGTACCAGGGGACCAGAACGGAGACATATTTGAACACGTCTCCCGATCACACGGTTGATCATACTCTGGGTTCCACATGCATGTTTTAGCTGAAGGAAGAATCCCTTAAACCTGGAGAGTTGAGACCTGTGGAAAGGGTACCATGCAATATGACTTCAAAGGGTCTTCATTTGCTCACCGAACCTCTCCAATCCTATCACTGCTGCGTTTATGCCCCTGTACACACGCTTAATTCTCTTTCGGAGACATAGCAATCCATAGGTTTTAAGATACTTACTAGTCAGGTACATTCTTAGGCGTTTAATATGGGGTGTTGAGTCCATTTCGTTGAGCAAGGAGTAGCTCTTGTCTATTCCATATTTGGCTTAAGGAACTTTATCTGTGCTCATTTCAATCTCTGGTTTTATGCAGCACCCCAACTCACCTTTCCCCTTAAGCAAGCATAAGTTGGTTTTCTCAATTTGAGACCCTGTTCTGTTTTGGAATCCAGTTCCTGTGTAGCCAAGTTTACATTCCGTGTATTAGTGATATCTTATGATGTTTCTTTTTCTGTGTGACTTCTTTCAGTTAGAATCATCATACCTGAATCCACTCATTATGCTGCTACGGGCCTGATGACATAGATGTCATTGCTGAGTGATATTGCATTGTACGTAAGTACCACAACTTCTTCATCCATTTTTCACTTTCTGCGATATTGAACTTGTACCGTAAACGAGGTTCTTGTAAACAGAGCCGTCCCAAACTTTGGGGTGGCTGTGTCTTTTTGATTTTCATTTCCCTAAGCTATAGGACCATAAGTGGAAGTGCCCTAGGCTCTGTTGCTTTGTTTTTTAGATGTTTCAGGAAACACATACACTTCTCCTGAGTGGCTGTTGGCAATTTACATCCCGCCCATCAGCATAACAAGGCTCCCAGTTCTCCATGGCCTGTCCTGCCTTTCTGGATTTTACCCTTTTTTCAGATGGCCCTTTTGACCGGGGGGAAGTGAGACTTCATTGTAGTGCAGATTTCCTTTGCAAGCTTGCTTGGTTGGCCAAAAAGGGCGTATGCGTTTTTTCCTGAATATATTCAGGAAAAAACGCATACGCCCTTTTTGGCCAAGTGCATCATTGTGGACGTTCTGCCTCTTTTCCTATGCTTTCAATGCAATTCCAGTCTACCTCCTGAAATCGGTTTCCTGCAATTCTGCCCCGCTTTCAAGTCCTCTTGGCAGCCTTACTTCAGTATATTTTTGGACGATAGCTGTCATTTATAACTCTGCAGGTTTGTGAATTACAGTGCCCCTGAGCTCCTTTCTTCAACTCGCTTTCTTGTGAGCTGGCCGCAACACCGCAGGATTGCTTCAGGCCCTAATGTGGTTCCGGCACGGCACGCTGAGCCTTTGGTTAATTCCTCTTCCTGGTGGGAAATGAGAGTTAAATTTGCCCGTCCAGACACCTCCAGCTAGTCTCTCATTGGTTCTCCCTATTCCTGTTCATCTTCCGCAGAAATTGCAAACTGGGCCAAACAGGAGGTTAAAGGCACTGACTCTCCAAGTCGGGAGAGTGTTAGTAAAGCGTCTGGAATGTTGCACCCGAGTACCAGGGGACCAGAACGGAGACATATTTGAACACGTCTCCCGATCACACGGTTGATCATACTCTGGGTTCCACATGCATGTTTTAGCTGAAGGAAGAATCCCTTAAACCTGGAGAGTTGAGACCCGTGGAATGGGTACCATGCAATATGACTTCAAAGGGTCTCCATTTGCTCACCGAACCTCTTCAATCCTATCACTGCTGCGTTTATGCCCCTGTACACACGCTTGATTCTCTTTCGGAGACATAGCAATCCATAGGTTTTAAGATACTTACTAGTCAGGTACATTCTTAGGCGTTTAATATGGGGTGTTGAGTCCATTTCGTTGAGCAAGGAGTAGCTCTTGTCTATTCCATATTTGGCTTAAGGAACTTTATCTGTGCTCATTTCAATCTCTGGTTTTATGCAGCACCCCAACTCACCTTTCCCCTTAAGCAAGCATAAGTTGGTTTTCTAAATTTGAGACCCTGTTCTGTTTTGGAATCCAGTTCCTGTGTAGCCAAGTTTACATTCCGTGTATTAGTGATATCTTATGATGTTTCTTTTTCTGTGTGACTTTTTTCAGTTAGAATCATCATACCTGAATGCACTCATTATGCTGCTACGGGCCTGATGACATAGATGTCATTGCTGAGTGATATTGCATTGTACGTAAGTACCACAACTTCTTCATCCATTTTTCACTTTCTGCGATATTGAACTTGTACCGTAAACGAGGTTCTTGTAAACAGAGCCGTCCCAAACTTTGGGGTGGCTGTGTCTTTTTGATTTTCATTTCCCTAAGCTATAGGACCATAAGTGGAAGTGCCCTAGGCTCTGTTGCTTTGTTTTTTAGATGTTTCAGGAAACACCATACACTTCTCCCGAGTGGCTGTTGGCAATTTACATCCCGCCCATCAGCATAACAAGGCTCCCAGTTCTCCATGGCCTGTCCTGCCTTTCTGGATTTTACACTTTTTTCAGATGGCCCTTTTGACCGGGGGGAAGTGAGACTTCATTGTAGTGCAGATTTCCTTTGCAAGCTTGCTTGGTTGGCCAAAAAGGGCGTATGCGTTTTTTCCTGAATATATTCAGGAAAAAACGCATACGCCCTTTTTGGCCAAGTGCATCATTGTGGACGTTCTGTCTCTTTTCCTATGCTTTAAATGCAATTCCTGTCTACCTCCTGAAATTGGTTTCCTGCAATTCTGCTCCGCTTTCAAGTCCTCTTGGCAGCCTTTCTTCAGTATATTTTTGGACGATAGCTGTCATTTATAACTCTGCAGGTTTGTGAATTACAGTGCCCCTGAACTCCTTCCTTCAACTTGCTTTCTTGTGAGCTGGCCGCAACACCGCAGGATTGCTTCAGGCCCTAATCTGGTTCCGGCATGGCACGCTGAGCCTTTGGTTAATTCCTCTTCCTGGTGGGAAATGAGAGTTAAATTTGCCCGTCCAGACACCTCCAGCTAGTCTCTCATTGGTTCTCCCTATTCCTGTTCATCTTCCGCAGAAATTGCAAACTGGGCCAAACAGGAGGTTAAAGGCACTGACTCTCCAAGTCGGGAGAGTGTTAGTAAAGCGTCTGGAATGTTGCACCCGAGTACCAGGGGACGAGAACGGAGACATATTTGAACACGTCTCCCGATCACACGGTTGATCATACTCTGGGTTCCACATGCATGTTTTAGCTGAAGGAAGAATCCCTTAAACCTGGAGAGTTGAGACCCGTGGAATGGGTACCATGCAATATGACTTCAAAGGGTCTTCATTTGCTCACCGAACCTCTCCAATCCTATCACTGCTGCGTTTATGCCCCTGTGCACACGCTTGATTCTCTTTCGGAGACATAGCAATCCATAGGTTTTAAGATACTTACTAGTCAGGTACATTCTTAGGCGTTTAATATGGGGTGTTGAGTCCATTTCGTTGAGCAAGGAGTAGCTCTTGTCTATTCCATATTTGGCTTAAGGAACTTTATCTGTGCTCATTTCAATCTCTGGTTTTATGCAGCACCCCAACTCACCTTTCCCATTAAGCAAGCATAAGTTGGTTTTCTAAATTTGAGACCCTGTTCTGTTTTGTAATCCAGTTCCTGTGTAGCCAAGTTTACATTCCGTGTATTAGTGATATCTTATGATGTTTCTTTTTCTGTGTGACTTCTTTCAGTTAGAATCATCATACCTGAATGCACTCATTATGCTGCTACGGGCCTGATGTCATAGATGTCATTGCTGAGTGATATTGCATTGTACGTAAGTACCACAACTTCTTCATCCATTTTTCACTTTCTGCGATATTGAACTTGTACCGTAAACGAGGTTCTTGTAAACAGAGCCGTCCCAAACTTTGGGGTGGCTGTGTCTTTTTGATTTTCATTTCCCTAAGCTATAGGACCATAAGTGGAAGTGCCCTAGGCTCTGTTGCTTTGTTTTTTAGATGTTTCAGGAAACACCATACACTTCTCCAGAGTGGCTGTTGGCAATTTACATCCCGCCCATCAGCATAACAAGGCTCCCAGTTCTCCATGGCCTGTCCTGCCTTTCTGGATTTTACACTTTTTTCAGATGGCCCTTTTGACCGGGGGGAAGTGAGACTTCATTGTAGTGCAGATTTCCTTTGCAAGCTTGCTTGGTTGGCCAAAAAGGGCGTATGCGTTTTTTCCTGAATATATTCAGGAAAAAACGCATACGCCCTTTTTGGCCAAGTGCATCATTGTGGACGTTCTGCCTCTTTTCCTATGCTTTCAATGCAATTCCAGTCTACCTCCTGAAATCGGTTTCCTGCAATTCTGCCCCGCTTTCAAGTCCTCTTGGCAGCCTTACTTCAGTATATTTTTGGACGATAGCTGTCATTTATAACTCTGCAGGTTTGTGAATTACAGTGCCCCTGAGCTCCTTTCTTCAACTCGCTTTCTTGTGAGCTGGCCGCAACACCGCAGGATTGCTTCAGGCCCTAATCCGGTTCCGGCACGGCACGCTGAGCCTTTGGTTAATTCCTCTTCCTGGTGGGAAATGAGAGTTAAATTTGCCCGTCCAGACACCTCCAGCTAGTCTCTCATTGGTTCTCCCTATTCCTGTTCATCTTCCGCAGAAATTGCAAACTGGGCCAAACAGGAGGTTAAAGGCACTGACTCTCCAAGTCGGGAGAGTGTTAGTAAAGCGTCTGGAATGTTGCACCCGAGTACCAGGGGACGAGAACGGAGACATATTTGAACACGTCTCCCGATCACACGGTTGATCATACTCTGGGTTCCACATGCATGTTTTAGCTGAAGGAAGAATCCCTTAAACCTGGAGAGTTGAGACCCGTGGAATGGGTACCATGCAATATGACTTCAAAGGGTCTTCATTTGCTCACCGAAACTCTCCAATCCTATCACTGCTGCGTTTATGCCCCTGTGCACACGCTTGATTCTCTTTCGGAGACATAGCAATCCATAGGTTTTAAGATACTTAGTAGTCAGGTACATTCTTAGGCGTTTAATATGGGGTGTTGAGTCCATTTCGTTGAGCAAGGAGTAGCTCTTGTCTATTCCATATTTGGCTTAAGGAACTTTATCTGTGCTCATTTCAATCTCTGGTTTTATGCAGCACCCCAACTCACCTTTCCCCTTAAGCAAGCATAAGTTGGTTTTCTAAATTTGAGACCCTGTTCTGTTTTGTAATCCAGTTCCTGTGTAGCCAAGTTTACATTCCGTGTATTAGTGATATCTTATGATGTTTCTTTTTCTGTGTGACTTCTCTCAGTTAGAATCATCATACCTGAATCCACTCATTATGCTGCTACGGGCCTGATGACATAGATGTCATTGCTGAGTGATATTGCATTGTACGTAAGTACCACAACTTCTTCATCCATTTTTCACTTTCTGCGATATTGAACTTGTACCGTAAACGAGGTTCTTGTAAACAGAGCCGTCCCAAACTTTGGGGTGGCTGTGTCTTTTTGATTTTCATTTCCCTAAGCTATAGGACCATAAGTGGAAGTGCCCTAGGCTCTGTTGCTTTGTTTTTTAGATGTTTCAGGAAACACCATACACTTCTCCAGAGTGGCTGTTGGCAATTTACATCCCGCCCATCAGCATAACAAGGCTCCCAGTTCTCCATGGCCTGTCCTGCCTTTCTGGATTTTACACTTTTTTCAGATGGCCCTTTTGACCGGGGGGAAGTGAGACTTCATTGTAGTGCAGATTTCCTTTGCAAGCTTGCTTGGTTGGCCAAAAAGGGCGTATGCGTTTTTTCCTGAATATATTCAGGAAAAAACGCATACGCCCTTTTTGGCCAAGTGCATCATTGTGGACGTTCTGCCTCTTTTCCTATGCTTTCAATGCAATTCCAGTCTACCTCCTGAAATCGGTTTCCTGCAATTCTGCCCCGCTTTCAAGTCCTCTTGGCAGCCTTACTTCAGTATATTTTTGGACGATAGCTGTCATTTATAACTCTGCAGGTTTGTGAATTACAGTGCCCCTGAGCTCCTTTCTTCAACTCGCTTTCTTGTGAGCTGGCCGCAACACCGCAGGATTGCTTCAGGCCCTAATGTGGTTCCGGCACGGCACGCTGAGCCTTTGGTTAATTCCTCTTCCTGGTGGGAAATGAGAGTTAAATTTGCCCGTCCAGACACCTCCAGCTAGTCTCTCATTGGTTCTCCCTATTCCTGTTCATCTTCCGCAGAAATTGCAAACTGGGCCAAACAGGAGGTTAAAGGCACTGACTCTCCAAGTCGGGAGAGTGTTAGTAAAGCGTCTGGAATGTTGCACCCGAGTACCAGGGGACGAGAACGGAGACATATTTGAAGACGTCTCCCGATCACACGGTTGATCATACTCTGGGTTCCACATGCATGTTTTAGCTGAAGGAAGAATCCCTTAAACCTGGAGAGTTGAGACCCGTGGAATGGGTACCATGCAATATGACTTCAAAGGGACTTCATTTGCTCACCGAACCTCTCCAATCCTATCACTGCTGCGTTTATTCCCCTGTACACACGCTTGATTCCCTTTCGGAGAAATAGCAATCCATAGGTTTTAAGATACTTACTAGTCAGGTACATTCTTAGGCGTTTAATATGGGGTGTTGAGTCCATTTTGTTGAGCAAGGAGTAGCTCTTGTCTATTCCATATTTGGCTTAAGGAACTTTATCTGTGCTCATTTCAATCTCTGGTTTTATGCAGCACCCCAACTCACCTTTCCCCTTAAGCAAGCATAAGTTGGTTTTCTTAATTTGAGACCCTGTTCTGTTTTGTAATGCAGTTCCTGTGTAGCCAAGTTTACATTCCGTGTATTAGTGATATCTTATGATGTTTCTTTTTCTGTGTGACTTCTTTCAGTTAGAATCATCATACCTGAATCCACTCATTATGCTGCTACGGGCCTGATGACATAGATGTCATTGCTGAGTGATATTGCATTGTACGTAAGTACCACAACTTCTTCATCCATTTTTCACTTTCTGCGATATTGAACTTGTACCGTAAACGAGGTTCTTGTAAACAGAGCCGTCCCAAACTTTGGGGTGGCTGTGTCTTTTTGATTTTCATTTCCCTAATCTATAGGACCATAAGTGGAAGTGCCCTAGGCTCTGTTGCTTTGTTTTTTAGATGTTTCAGGAAACACCATACACTTCTCCCGAGTGGCTGTTGGCAATTTACATCCCGCCCATCAGCATAACAAGGCTCCCAGTTCTCCATGGCCTGTCCTGCCTTTCTGGATTTTACACTTTTTTCAGATGGCCCTTTTGACCGGGGGGAAGTGAGACTTCATTGTAGTGCAGATTTCCTTTGCAAGCTTGCTTGGTTGGCCAAAAAGGGCGTATGCGTTTTTTCCTGAATATATTCAGGAAAAAACACATACGCCCTTTTTGGCCAAGTGCATCATTGTGGACGTTCTGCCTCTTTTCCTATGCTTTCAATGCAATTCCAGTCTACCTCCTGAAATCGGTTTCCTGCAATTCTGCCCCGCTTTCAAGTCCTCTTGGCAGCCTTACTTCAGTATATTTTTGGACGATAGCTGTCATTTATAACTCTGCAGGTTTGTGAATTACAGTGCCCCTGAGCTCCTTTCTTCAACTCGCTTTCTTGTGAGCTGGCCGCAACACCGCAGGATTGCTTCAGGCCCTAATCCGGTACCGGCACGGCACGCTGAGCCTTTGGTTAATTCCTCTTCCTGGTGGGAAATGAGAGTTAAATTTGCCCGTCCAGACACCTCCAGCTAGTCTCTCATTGGTTCTCCCTATTCCTGTTCATCTTCCGCAGAAATTGCAAACTGGGCCAAACAGGAGGTTAAAGGCACTGACTCTCCAAGTCGGGAGAGTGTTAGTAAAGCGTCTGGAATGTTGCACCCGAGTACCAGGGGATGAGAACGGAGACATATTTGAACACGTCTCCCGATCACACGGTTGATCATACTCTGGGTTCCACATGCATGTTTTAGCTGAAGGAATAATCCTCTAAACCTGGAGAGTTGAGACCCGTGGAATGGGTACCATGCAATATGACTTCAAAGGGTCTTCATTTGCTCACCGAACCTCTCCAATCCTATCACTGCTGCGTTTATGCCCCTGTACACACGCTTGATTCTCTTTCGGAGACATAGCAATCCATAGGTTTTAAGATACTTACTAGTCAGGTACATTCTTAGGCGTTTAATATGGGATGTTGAGTCCATTTCGTTGAGCAAGGAGTAGCTCTTGTCTATTCCATATTTGGCTTAAGGAACTTTATCTGTGCTCATTTCAATCTCTGGTTTTATGCAGCACCCCAACTCACCTTTCCCCTTAAGCAAGCATAAGTTGGTTTTCTGAATTTGAGACCCTGTTCTGTTTTGTAATCCAGTTCCTGTGTAGCCAAGTTTACATTCCGTGTATTAGTGATATCTTATGATGTTTCTTTTTCTGTGTGACTTCTTTCAGTTAGAATCATCATACCTGAATCCACTCATTATGCTGCTACGGGCCTGATGACATAGATGTCATTGCTGAGTGATATTGCATTGTACGTAAGTACCACAACTTCTTCGTCCATTTTTCACTTTCTGCGATATTGAACTTGTACCATAAACGAGGTTCTTGTATACAGAGCCGTCCCAAATTTGGGGTGGCTGTGTCTTTTTGATTTTAATTTCCTTAAGCTATAGGACCATAAGTGGAAGTGCCCTAGGCTCTGTTGCTTTGTTTTTTACATGTTTCAGGAAACACCATAGACTTCTGCCTAGTGACTGTTGGCAATTTACATCCCGCCCATCAGCATAACAAGGCTCCCAGTTCTCCATGGCCTGTCCTGCCTTTCTGGATTTTACACTTTTTCAGATGGCCCTTTTGACCGGGGGGAAGTGAGACTTCATTGTAGTGCAGATTTCCTTTGCAAGCTTGCTTGGTTGGCCAAAAAGGGCGTATGCGTTTCTTCCTGAATAGGAAAAAACGCATACACCCTTTTTGGCCAAGTGCATCATTGTGGACGTTCTGCCTCTTTTCCTATGCTGTAAATGCAATTCCAGTCTACCTCCTGAAATCGGTTTCCTGCAATTCTGCCCCGCTTTCAAGTCCTCTTGGCAGCCTTACTTCAGTATATTTTTGGACGATAGCTGTCATTTATAACTCTGCAGGTTTGTGAATTACAGTGCCCCTGAGCTCCTTTCTTCAACTCGCTTTCTTGTGAGCTGGCCGCAACACCGCAGGATTGCTTCAGGCCCTAATGTGGTTCCGGCACGGCACGCTGAGCCTTTGGTTAATTCCTCTTCCTGGTGGGAAATGAGAGTTAAATTTGCCCGTCCAGACACCTCCAGCTAGTCTCTCATTGGTTCTCCCTATTCCTGTTCATCTTCCGCAGAAATTGCAAACTGGGCCAAACAGGAGGTTAAAGGCACTGACTCTCCAAGTCGGGAGAGTGTTAGTAAAGCGTCTGGAATGTTGCACCCGAGTACCAGGGGACGAGAACGGAGACATATTTGAAGACGTCTCCCGATCACACGGTTGATCATACTCTGGGTTCCACATGCATGTTTTAGCTGAAGGAAGAATCCCTTAAACCTGGAGAGTTGAGACCCGTGGAATGGGTACCATGCAATATGACTTCAAAGGGACTTCATTTGCTCACCGAACCTCTCCAATCCTATCACTGCTGCGTTTATTCCCCTGTACACACGCTTGATTCCCTTTCGGAGAAATAGCAATCCATAGGTTTTAAGATACTTACTAGTCAGGTACATTCTTAGGCGTTTAATATGGGGTGTTGAGTCCATTTTGTTGAGCAAGGAGTAGCTCTTGTCTATTCCATATTTGGCTTAAGGAACTTTATCTGTGCTCATTTCAATCTCTGGTTTTATGCAGCACCCCAACTCACCTTTCCCCTTAAGCAAGCATAAGTTGGTTTTCTTAATTTGAGACCCTGTTCTGTTTTGTAATGCAGTTCCTGTGTAGCCAAGTTTACATTCCGTGTATTAGTGATATCTTATGATGTTTCTTTTTCTGTGTGACTTCTTTCAGTTAGAATCATCATACCTGAATCCACTCATTATGCTGCTACGGGCCTGATGACATAGATGTCATTGCTGAGTGATATTGCATTGTACGTAAGTACCACAACTTCTTCATCCATTTTTCACTTTCTGCGATATTGAACTTGTACCGTAAACGAGGTTCTTGTAAACAGAGCCGTCCCAAACTTTGGGGTGGCTGTGTCTTTTTGATTTTCATTTCCCTAATCTATAGGACCATAAGTGGAAGTGCCCTAGGCTCTGTTGCTTTGTTTTTTAGATGTTTCAGGAAACACCATACACTTCTCCCGAGTGGCTGTTGGCAATTTACATCCCGCCCATCAGCATAACAAGGCTCCCAGTTCTCCATGGCCTGTCCTGCCTTTCTGGATTTTACACTTTTTTCAGATGGCCCTTTTGACCGGGGGGAAGTGAGACTTCATTGTAGTGCAGATTTCCTTTGCAAGCTTGCTTGGTTGGCCAAAAAGGGCGTATGCGTTTTTTCCTGAATATATTCAGGAAAAAACGCATACGCCCTTTTTGGCCAAGTGCATCATTGTGGACGTTCTGCCTCTTTTCCTATGCTTTCAATGCAATTCCAGTCTACCTCCTGAAATCGGTTTCCTGCAATTCTGCCCCGCTTTCAAGTCCTCTTGGCAGCCTTACTTCAGTATATTTTTGGACGATAGCTGTCATTTATAACTCTGCAGGTTTGTGAATTACAGTGCCCCTGAGCTCCTTTCTTCAACTCGCTTTCTTGTGAGCTGGCCGCAACACCGCAGGATTGCTTCAGGCCCTAATCTGGTTCCGGCACGGCACGCTGAGCCTTTGGTTAATTCCTCTTCCTGGTGGGAAATGAGAGTTAAATTTGCCCGTCCAGACACCTCCAGCTAGTCTCTCATTGGTTCTCCCTATTCCTGTTCATCTTCCGCAGAAATTGCAAACTGGGCCAAACAGGAGGTTAAAGGCACTGACTCTCCAAGTCGGGAGAGTGTTAGTAAAGCGTCTGGAATGTTGCACCCGAGTACCAGGGGATGAGAACGGAGACATATTTGAACACGTCTCCCGATCACACGGTTGATCATACTCTGGGTTCCACATGCATGTTTTAGCTGAAGGAATAATCCTCTAAACCTGGAGAGTTGAGACCCGTGGAATGGGTACCATGCAATATGACTTCAAAGGGTCTTCATTTGCTCACCGAACCTCTCCAATCCTATCACTGCTGCGTTTATGCCCCTGTACACACGCTTGATTCTCTTTCGGAGACATAGCAATCCATAGGTTTTAAGATACTTACTAGTCAGGTACATTCTTAGGCGTTTAATATGGGATGTTGAGTCCATTTCGTTGAGCAAGGAGTAGCTCTTGTCTATTCCATATTTGGCTTAAGGAACTTTATCTGTGCTCATTTCAATCTCTGGTTTTATGCAGCACCCCAACTCACCTTTCCCCTTAAGCAAGCATAAGTTGGTTTTCTGAATTTGAGACCCTGTTCTGTTTTGTAATCCAGTTCCTGTGTAGCCAAGTTTACATTCCGTGTATTAGTGATATCTTATGATGTTTCTTTTTCTGTGTGACTTCTTTCAGTTAGAATCATCATACCTGAATCCACTCATTATGCTGCTACGGGCCTGATGACATAGATGTCATTGCTGAGTGATATTGCATTGTACGTAAGTACCACAACTTCTTCGTCCATTTTTCACTTTCTGCGATATTGAACTTGTACCATAAACGAGGTTCTTGTATACAGAGCCGTCCCAAATTTGGGGTGGCTGTGTCTTTTTGATTTTAATTTCCTTAAGCTATAGGACCATAAGTGGAAGTGCCCTAGGCTCTGTTGCTTTGTTTTTTACATGTTTCAGGAAACACCATAGACTTCTGCCTAGTGACTGTTGGCAATTTACATCCCGCCCATCAGCATAACAAGGCTCCCAGTTCTCCATGGCCTGTCCTGCCTTTCTGGATTTTACACTTTTTCAGATGGCCCTTTTGACCGGGGGGAAGTGAGACTTCATTGTAGTGCAGATTTCCTTTGCAAGCTTGCTTGGTTGGCCAAAAAGTGCGTATGCGTTTCTTCCTGAATAGGAAAAAACGCATACACCCTTTTTGGCCAAGTGCATCATTGTGGATGTTCTGCCTCTTTTCCTATGCTGTAAATGCAATTCCAGTATACCTCCTGAAATCGGTTTCCTGCAATTCTGCCCCGCTTTCAAGTCCTCTTGGCAGCCTTACTTCAGTATATTTTTGGACGATAGCTGTCATTTATAACTCTGCAGGTTTGTGAATTACAGTGCCCCTGAGCTCCTTTCTTCAACTCGCTTTCTTGTGAGCTGGCCGCAACACCGCAGGATTGCTTCAGGCCCTAATGTGGTTCCGGCACGGCACGCTGAGCCTTTGGTTAATTCCTCTTCCTGGTGGGAAATGAGAGTTAAATTTGCCCGTCCAGACACCTCCAGCTAGTCTCTCATTGGTTCTCCCTATTCCTGTTCATCTTCCGCAGAAATTGCAAACTGGGCCAAACAGGAGGTTAAAGGCACTGACTCTCCAAGTCGGGAGAGTGTTAGTAAAGCGTCTGGAATGTTGCACCCGAGTACCAGGGGACGAGAACGGAGACATATTTGAAGACGTCTCCCGATCACACGGTTGATCATACTCTGGGTTCCACATGCATGTTTTAGCTGAAGGAAGAATCCCTTAAACCTGGAGAGTTGAGACCCGTGGAATGGGTACCATGCAATATGACTTCAAAGGGACTTCATTTGCTCACCGAACCTCTCCAATCCTATCACTGCTGCGTTTATTCCCCTGTACACACGCTTGATTCCCTTTCGGAGAAATAGCAATCCATAGGTTTTAAGATACTTACTAGTCAGGTACATTCTTAGGCGTTTAATATGGGGTGTTGAGTCCATTTTGTTGAGCAAGGAGTAGCTCTTGTCTATTCCATATTTGGCTTAAGGAACTTTATCTGTGCTCATTTCAATCTCTGGTTTTATGCAGCACCCCAACTCACCTTTCCCCTTAAGCAAGCATAAGTTGGTTTTCTTAATTTGAGACCCTGTTCTGTTTTGTAATGCAGTTCCTGTGTAGCCAAGTTTACATTCCGTGTATTAGTGATATCTTATGATGTTTCTTTTTCTGTGTGACTTCTTTCAGTTAGAATCATCATACCTGAATCCACTCATTATGCTGCTACGGGCCTGATGACATAGATGTCATTGCTGAGTGATATTGCATTGTACGTAAGTACCACAACTTCTTCATCCATTTTTCACTTTCTGCGATATTGAACTTGTACCGTAAACGAGGTTCTTGTAAACAGAGCCGTCCCAAACTTTGGGGTGGCTGTGTCTTTTTGATTTTCATTTCCCTAATCTATAGGACCATAAGTGGAAGTGCCCTAGGCTCTGTTGCTTTGTTTTTTAGATGTTTCAGGAAACACCATACACTTCTCCCGAGTGGCTGTTGGCAATTTACATCCCGCCCATCAGCATAACAAGGCTCCCAGTTCTCCATGGCCTGTCCTGCCTTTCTGGATTTTACACTTTTTTCAGATGGCCCTTTTGACCGGGGGGAAGTGAGACTTCATTGTAGTGCAGATTTCCTTTGCAAGCTTGCTTGGTTGGCCAAAAAGGGCGTATGCGTTTTTTCCTGAATATATTCAGGAAAAAACACATACGCCCTTTTTGGCCAAGTGCATCATTGTGGACGTTCTGCCTCTTTTCCTATGCTTTCAATGCAATTCCAGTCTACCTCCTGAAATCGGTTTCCTGCAATTCTGCCCCGCTTTCAAGTCCTCTTGGCAGCCTTACTTCAGTATATTTTTGGACGATAGCTGTCATTTATAACTCTGCAGGTTTGTGAATTACAGTGCCCCTGAGCTCCTTTCTTCAACTCGCTTTCTTGTGAGCTGGCCGCAACACCGCAGGATTGCTTCAGGCCCTAATCCGGTACCGGCACGGCACGCTGAGCCTTTGGTTAATTCCTCTTCCTGGTGGGAAATGAGAGTTAAATTTGCCCGTCCAGACACCTCCAGCTAGTCTCTCATTGGTTCTCCCTATTCCTGTTCATCTTCCGCAGAAATTGCAAACTGGGCCAAACAGGAGGTTAAAGGCACTGACTCTCCAAGTCGGGAGAGTGTTAGTAAAGCGTCTGGAATGTTGCACCCGAGTACCAGGGGATGAGAACGGAGACATATTTGAACACGTCTCCCGATCACACGGTTGATCATACTCTGGGTTCCACATGCATGTTTTAGCTGAAGGAATAATCCTCTAAACCTGGAGAGTTGAGACCCGTGGAATGGGTACCATGCAATATGACTTCAAAGGGTCTTCATTTGCTCACCGAACCTCTCCAATCCTATCACTGCTGCGTTTATGCCCCTGTACACACGCTTGATTCTCTTTCGGAGACATAGCAATCCATAGGTTTTAAGATACTTACTAGTCAGGTACATTCTTAGGCGTTTAATATGGGGTGTTGAGTCCATTTCGTTGAGCAAGGAGTAGCTCTTGTCTATTCCATATTTGGCTTAAGGAACTTTATCTGTGCTCATTTCAATCTCTGGTTTTATGCAGCACCCCAACTCACCTTTCCCCTTAAGCAAGCATAAGTTGGTTTTCTGAATTTGAGACCCTGTTCTGTTTTGTAATCCAGTTCCTGTGTAGCCAAGTTTACATTCCGTGTATTAGTGATATCTTATGATGTTTCTTTTTCTGTGTGACTTCTTTCAGTTAGAATCATCATACCTGAATCCACTCATTATGCTGCTACGGGCCTGATGACATAGATGTCATTGCTGAGTGATATTGCATTGTACGTAAGTACCACAACTTCTTCGTCCATTTTTCACTTTCTGCGATATTGAACTTGTACCATAAACGAGGTTCTTGTATACAGAGCCGTCCCAAATTTGGGGTGGCTGTGTCTTTTTGATTTTAATTTCCTTAAGCTATAGGACCATAAGTGGAAGTGCCCTAGGCTCTGTTGCTTTGTTTTTTACATGTTTCAGGAAACACCATAGACTTCTGCCTAGTGACTGTTGGCAATTTACATCCCGCCCATCAGCATAACAAGGCTCCCAGTTCTCCATGGCCTGTCCTGCCTTTCTGGATTTTACACTTTTTCAGATGGCCCTTTTGACCGGGGGGAAGTGAGACTTCATTGTAGTGCAGATTTCCTTTGCAAGCTTGCTTGGTTGGCCAAAAAGGGCGTATGCGTTTCTTCCTGAATAGGAAAAAACGCATACACCCTTTTTGGCCAAGTGCATCATTGTGGATGTTCTGCCTCTTTTCCTATGCTGTAAATGCAATTCCAGTATACCTCCTGAAATCGGTTTCCTGCAATTCTGCCCCGCTTTCAAGTCCTCTTGGCAGCCTTACTTCAGTATATTTTTGGACGATAGCTGTCATTTGTAACTCTGCAGATTTGTGAATTACAGTGCCCCTGAGCTCCTTTCTTCAACTCGCTTTCTTGTGAGCTGGCCGCAACACCGCAGGTTTGCTTCAGGCCCTAATCTGGTTCCGGCACGGCACGCTGAGCCTTTGGTTAATTCCTCTTCCTGGTGGGAAATGAGAGTTAAATTTGCCCGTCCAGACACCTCCAGCTAGTCTCTCATTGGTTCTCCCTATTCCTGTTCATCTTCCGCAGAAATTGCAAACTGGGCCAAACAGGAGGTTAAAGGCACTGACTCTCCAAGTCGGGAGAGTGTTAGTAAAGCGTCTGGAATGTTGCACCCGAGTACCAGGGGACGAGAACGGAGACATATTTGAACACGTCTCCCGATCACATGGTTGATCATACTCTGGGTTCCACATGCATGTTTTAGCTGAAGGAAGAATCCCTTAAACCTGGAGAGTTGAGACCCGTGGAATGGGTACCATGCAATATGACTTCAAAGTGTCTTCATTTGCTCACCGAACCTCTCCAATCCTATCACTGCTGCGTTTATGCCCCTGTACACACGCTTGATTCTCTTTCGGAGACATAGCAATCCATAGGTTTTAAGATACTTACTAGTCAGGTACATTCTTAGGCGTTTAATATGGGGTGTTGAGTCCATTTCGTTGAGCAAGGAGTAGCTCTTGTCTATTCCATATTTGGCTTAAGGAACTTTATCTGTGCTCATTTCAATCTCTGGTTTTATGCAGCACCGCAACTCGTCTTTCCCCTTAAGCAAGCATAAGTTGGTTTTCTAAATTTGAGACCCTGTTCTGTTTTGTAATCCAGTTCCTGTGTAGCCAAGTTTACATTCCGTGTATTAGTGATATCTTATGATGTTTCTTTTTCTGTGTGACTTCTTTCAGTTAGAATCATCATACCTGAATCCACTCATTATGCTGCTAAGGGCCTGATGACATAGATGTCATTGCTGAGTGATATTGCATTGTACGTAAGTAACACAACTTCTTCATCCATTTTTCACTTTCTGCGATATTGAACTTGTACCGTAAACGAGGTTCTTGTAAACAGAGCCGTCCCAAACTTTGGGGTGGCTGTGTCTTTTTGATTTTCATTTCCCTAAGCTATAGGACCATAAGTGGAAGTGCCCTAGGCTCTGTTGCTTTGTTTTTTAGATGTTTCAGGAAACACATACACTTCTCCCGAGTGGCTGTTGGCAATTTACATCCCGGCCGTCAGCATAACAAGGCTCCCAGTTCTCCATGGCCTGTCCTGCCTTTCTGGATTTTACACTTTTTTCAGATGGCCCTTTTGACCGGGGGGAAGTGAGACTTCATTGTAGTGCAGATTTCCTTTGCAAGCTTGCTTGGTTGGCCAAAAAGGGCGTATGCGTTTCTTCCTGAATAGGAAAAAACGCATACACCCTTTTTGGCCAAATGCATCATTGTGGACGTTCTGCCTCTTTTCCTATGCTGTAAATGCAATTCCAGTATACCTCCTGAAATCGGTTTCCTGCAATTCTGCCCCGCTTTCAAGTCCTCTTGGCAGCCTTACTTCAGTATATTTTTGGACGATAGCTGTCATTTATAACTCTGCAGGTTTGTGAATTACAGTGCCCCTGAACTCCTTCCTTCAACTTGCTTTCTTGTGAGCTGGCCACAACACCGCAGGATTGCTTCAGGTCCTAATCTGGTTCCGGCATGGCACGCTGAGCCTTTGGTTAATTCCTCTTCCTGGTGGGAAATGAGAGTTAAATTTGCCCGTCCAGACACCTCCAGCTAGTCTCTCATTGGTTCTCCCTATTCCTGTTCATCTTCCACAGAAATTGCAAACTGGGCCAAACAGGAGGTTAAAGGCACTGACTCTCCAAGTCGGGAGAGTGTTAGTAAAGCGTCTGGAATGTTGCACCCGAGTACCAGGGGACGAGAACGGAGACATATTTGAACACGTCTCCCGATCACACGGTTGATCATACTCTGGGTTCCACATGCATGTTTTAGCTGAAGGTAGAATCCCTTAAACCTGGAGAGTTGAGACCCGTGGAATGGGTACCATGCAATATGACTTCAAAGGGTCTTCATTTGCTCACCGAACCTCTCCAATCCTATCACTGCTGCGTTTATTCCCCTGTACACACGCTTGATTCCCTTTCGGAGACATAGCAATCCATAGGTTTTAAGATACTTACTAGTCAGGTACATTCTTAGGCGTTTAATATGGGGTGTTGAGTCCATTTCGTTGAGCAAGGAGTAGCTCTTGTCTATTCCATATTTGGCTTAAGGAACTTTATCTGTGCTCATTTCAATCTCTGGTTTTATGCAGCACCCCAACTCACCTTTCCCCTTAAGCAAGCATAAGTTGGTTTTCTAAATTTGAGACCCTGTTCTGTTTTGTAATCCAGTTCCTGTGTAGCCAAGTTTACATTCCGTGTATTAGTGATATCTTATGATGTTTCTTTTTCTGTGTGACTTATTTCAGTTAGAATCATCATACCTGAATGCACTCATTATGCTGCTACGGGCCTGATGACATAGATGTCATTGCTGAGTGATATTGCATTGTACGTAAGTACCACAACTTCTTCATCCATTTTTCACTTTCTGCGATATTGAACTTGTACCATAAACGAGGTTCTTGTATACAGAGCCGTCCCAAATTTGGGGTGGCTGTGTCTTTTTGATTTTAATTTCCTTAAGCTATAGGACCATAAGTGGAAGTGCCCTAGGCTCTGTTGCTTTGTTTTTTAGATGTTTCAGGAAACACCATAGACTTCTGCCTAGTGACTGTTGGCAATTTACATCCCGCCCATCAGCATAACAAGGCTCCCAGTTCTCCATGGCCTGTCCTGCCTTTCTGGATTTTACACTTTTTCAGATGGCCCTTTTGACCGGGGGGAAGTGAGACTTCATTGTAGTGCAGATTTCCTTTGCAAGCTTGCTTGGTTGGCCAAAAAGGGCGTATGCGTTTCTTCCTGAATAGGAAAAAACGCATACACCCTTTTTGGCCAAATGCATCATTGTGGACGTTCTGCCTCTTTTCCTATGCTGTAAATGCAATTCCAGTATACCTCCTGAAATCGGTTTCCTGCAATTCTGCCCCGCTTTCAAGTCCTCTTGGCAGCCTTACTTCAGTATATTTTTGGACGATAGCTGTCATTTATAACTCTGCAGGTTTGTGAATTACAGTGCCCCTGAACTCCTTCCTTCAACTTGCTTTCTTGTGAGCTGGCCACAACACCGCAGGATTGCTTCAGGTCCTAATCTGGTTCCGGCATGGCACGCTGAGCCTTTGGTTAATTCCTCTTCCTGGTGGGAAATGAGAGTTAAATTTGCCCGTCCAGACACCTCCAGCTAGTCTCTCATTGATTCTCCCTATTCCTGTTCATCTTCCGCAGAAATTGCAAACTGGGCCAAACAGGAGGTTAAAGGCACTGACTCTCCAAGTCGGGAGAGTGTTAGTAAAGCGTCTGGAATGTTGCACCCGAGTACCAGGGGACGAGAACGGAGACATATTTGAACACGTCTCCCGATCACACGGTTGATCATACTCTGGGTTCCACATGCATGTTTTAGCTGAAGGTAGAATCCCTTAAACCTGGAGAGTTGAGACCCGTGGAATGGGTACCATGCAATATGACTTCAAAGGGTCTTCATTTGCTCACCGAACCTCTCCAATCCTATCACTGCTGCGTTTATTCCCCTGTACACACGCTTGATTCCCTTTCGGAGACATAGCAATCCATAGGTTTTAAGATACTTACTAGTCAGGTACATTCTTAGGCGTTTAATATGGGGTGTTGAGTCCATTTCGTTGAGCAAGGAGTAGCTCTTGTCTATTCCATATTTGGCTTAAGGAACTTTATCTGTGCTCATTTCAATCTCTGGTTTTATGCAGCACCCCAACTCACCTTTCCCCTTAAGCAAGCATAAGTTGGTTTTCTAAATTTGAGACCCTGTTCTGTTTTGTAATCCAGTTCCTGTGTAGCCAAGTTTACATTCCGTGTATTAGTGATATCTTATGATGTTTCTTTTTCTGTGTGACTTATTTCAGTTAGAATCATCATACCTGAATGCACTCATTATGCTGCTACGGGCCTGATGACATAGATGTCATTGCTGAGTGATATTGCATTGTACGTAAGTACCACAACTTCTTCATCCATTTTTCACTTTCTGCGATATTGAACTTGTACCATAAACGAGGTTCTTGTATACAGAGCCGTCCCAAATTTGGGGTGGCTGTGTCTTTTTGATTTTAATTTCCTTAAGCTATAGGACCATAAGTGGAAGTGCCCTAGGCTCTGTTGCTTTGTTTTTTAGATGTTTCAGGAAACACCATAGACTTCTGCCTAGTGACTGTTGGCAATTTACATCCCGCCCATCAGCATAACAAGGCTCCCAGTTCTCCATGGCCTGTCCTGCCTTTCTGGATTTTACACTTTTTCAGATGGCCCTTTTGACCGGGGGGAAGTGAGACTTCATTGTAGTGCAGATTTCCTTTGCAAGCTTGCTTGGTTGGCCAAAAAGGGCGTATGCGTTTCTTCCTGAATAGGAAAAAACGCATACACCCTTTTTGGCCAAATGCATCATTGTGGACGTTCTGCCTCTTTTCCTATGCTGTAAATGCAATTCCAGTATACCTCCTGAAATCGGTTTCCTGCAATTCTGCCCCGCTTTCAAGTCCTCTTGGCAGCCTTACTTCAGTATATTTTTGGACGATAGCTGTCATTTATAACTCTGCAGGTTTGTGAATTACAGTGCCCCTGAACTCCTTCCTTCAACTTGCTTTCTTGTGAGCTGGCCACAACACCGCAGGATTGCTTCAGGTCCTAATCTGGTTCCGGCATGGCACGCTGAGCCTTTGGTTAATTCCTCTTCCTGGTGGGAAATGAGAGTTAAATTTGCCCGTCCAGACACCTCCAGCTAGTCTCTCATTTGTTCTCCCTATTCCTGTTCATCTTCCACAGAAATTGCAAACTGGGCCAAACAGGAGGTTAAAGGCACTGACTCTCCAAGTCGGGAGAGTGTTAGTAAAGCGTCTGGAATGTTGCACCCGAGTACCAGGGGACGAGAACGGAGACATATTTGAACACGTCTCCCGATCACACGGTTGATCATACTCTGGGTTCCACATGCATGTTTTAGCTGAAGGTAGAATCCCTTAAACCTGGAGAGTTGAGACCCGTGGAATGGGTACCATGCAATATGACTTCAAAGGGTCTTCATTTGCTCACCGAACCTCTCCAATCCTATCACTGCTGCGTTTATTCCCCTGTACACACGCTTGATTCCCTTTCGGAGACATAGCAATCCATAGGTTTTAAGATACTTACTAGTCAGGTACATTCTTAGGCGTTTAATATGGGGTGTTGAGTCCATTTCGTTGAGCAAGGAGTAGCTCTTGTCTATTCCATATTTGGCTTAAGGAACTTTATCTGTGCTCATTTCAATCTCTGGTTTTATGCAGCACCCCAACTCACCTTTCCCCTTAAGCAAGCATAAGTTGGTTTTCTAAATTTGAGACCCTGTTCTGTTTTGTAATCCAGTTCCTGTGTAGCCAAGTTTACATTCCGTGTATTAGTGATATCTTATGATGTTTCTTTTTCTGTGTGACTTATTTCAGTTAGAATCATCATACCTGAATGCACTCATTATGCTGCTACGGGCCTGATGACATAGATGTCATTGCTGAGTGATATTGCATTGTACGTAAGTACCACAACTTCTTCATCCATTTTTCACTTTCTGCGATATTGAACTTGTACCATAAACGAGGTTCTTGTATACAGAGCCGTCCCAAATTTGGGGTGGCTGTGTCTTTTTGATTTTAATTTCCTTAAGCTATAGGACCATAAGTGGAAGTGCCCTAGGCTCTGTTGCTTTGTTTTTTAGATGTTTCAGGAAACACCATAGACTTCTGCCTAGTGACTGTTGGCAATTTACATCCCGCCCATCAGCATAACAAGGCTCCCAGTTCTCCATGGCCTGTCCTGCCTTTCTGGATTTTACACTTTTTCAGATGGCCCTTTTGACCGGGGGGAAGTGAGACTTCATTGTAGTGCAGATTTCCTTTGCAAGCTTGCTTGGTTGGCCAAAAAGGGCGTATGCGTTTCTTCCTGAATAGGAAAAAACGCATACACCCTTTTTGGCCAAATGCATCATTGTGGACGTTCTGCCTCTTTTCCTATGCTGTAAATGCAATTCCAGTATACCTCCTGAAATCGGTTTCCTGCAATTCTGCCCCGCTTTCAAGTCCTCTTGGCAGCCTTACTTCAGTATATTTTTGGACGATAGCTGTCATTTATAACTCTGCAGGTTTGTGAATTACAGTGCCCCTGAACTCCTTCCTTCAACTTGCTTTCTTGTGAGCTGGCCACAACACCGCAGGATTGCTTCAGGTCCTAATCTGGTTCCGGCATGGCACGCTGAGCCTTTGGTTAATTCCTCTTCCTGGTGGGAAATGAGAGTTAAATTTGCCCGTCCAGACACCTCCAGCTAGTCTCTCATTGATTCTCCCTATTCCTGTTCATCTTCCGCAGAAATTGCAAACTGGGCCAAACAGGAGGTTAAAGGCACTGACTCTCCAAGTCGGGAGAGTGTTAGTAAAGCGTCTGGAATATTGCACCCGAGGACCAGGGGACGAGAACGGAGACATATTTGAAGACGTCTCCCGATCACACGGTTGATCATACTCTGGGTTCCACATGCATGTTTTAGCTGAAGGAAGAATCCCTTAAACCTGGAGAGTTGAGACCCCTGGAATGGGTACCATGCAATATGACTTCAAAGGGTCTTCATTTGCTCACCGAACCTCTCCAATCCTATCACTGCTGCGTTTATTCCCCTCTACACACGCTTGATTCCCTTTCGGAGCCATAGCAATCCATAGGTTTTAAGATACTTACTAGTCAGGTACATTCTTAGGCGTTTAATATGGGGTGTTGAGTCCATTTCGTTGAGCAAGGAGTAGCTCTTGTCTATTCCATATTTGGCTTAAGGAACTTTATCTGTGCTCATTTCAATCTCTGGTTTTATGCAGCACCCCAACTCACCTTTCCCCTTAAGCAAGCATAAGTTGGTTTTCTAAATTTGAGACCCTGTTCTGTTTTGTAATCCAGTTCCTGTGTAGCCATGTTTACACTGCGTGTATTAGTGATATCTTATGATGTTTCTTTTTCTGTGTGACTTCTTTCAGTTAGAATCATCATACCTGAATCCACTCATTATGCTGCTACGGGCCTGATGACATAGATGTCATTGGTGAGTGATATTGTATTGTACGTAAGTACCACAACTTCTTCATCCATTTTTCACTTTCTGCGATATTGAACTTGTACCGTAAACGAGGTTCTTGTAAACAGAGCCGTCCCAAACTTTGGGGTGGCTGTGTCTTTTTGATTTTCATTTCCCTAAGCTATAGGACCATAAGTGGAAGTGCCCTAGGCTCTGTTGCTTTGTTTTTTAGATGTTTCAGGAAACACATACACTTCTCCTGAGTGGCTGTTGGCAATTTACATCCCGCCCATCAGCATAACAAGGCTCCCAGTTCTCCATGGCCTGTCCTGCCTTTCTGGATTTTACACTTTTTTCAGATAGCCCTTTTGACCCGGGGGAAGTGAGACTTCATTGTAGTGCAGATTTCCTTTGCAAGCTTGCTTGGTTGGCCAAAAAGGGCGTATGCGTTTTTTCCTGAATATATTCAGGAAAAAACGCATACGCCCTTTTTGGCCAAGTGCATCATTGTGGACGTTCTGCCTCTTTTCCTATGCTTTAAATGTAATTCCAGTCTACCTCCTGAAATCGGTTTCCTGCAATTCTGCCCCGCTTTCAAGTCCTCTTGGCAGCCTTACTTCAGTATATTTTTGGACGATAGCTGTCATTTATAACTCTGCAGGTTTGTGAATTACAGTGTCCCGGAGCTCCTTTCCTCAACTCGATTTCTTGTGAGCTGGCCGCAACACCGCAGGATTGCTTCAGGCCCTAATGTGGTTCCGGCACGGCACGCTGAGCCTTTGGTTAATTCCTCTTCCTGGTGGGAAATGAGAGTTAAATTTGCCCGTCCAGACACCTCCAGCTAGTCTCTCATTGGTTCTCCCTATTCCTGTTCATCTTCCGCAGAAATTGCAAACTGGGCCAAACAGGAGGTTAAAGGCACTGACTCTCCAAGTCGGGAGAGTGTTAGTAAAGCGTCTGGAATGTTGCACCCGACTACCAGGGGACGAGAACGGAGACATATTTGAACACGTCTCCCGATCACACGGTTGATCATACTCTGGGTTCCACATGCATGTTTTAGCTGAAGGAAGAATCCCTTAAACCTGGAGAGTTGAGACCCGTGGAATGGGTACCATGCAATATGACTTCAAAGGGACTTCATTTGCTCACCGAACCTCTCCAATCCTATCACTGCTGCGTTTATTCCCCTGTACACACGCTTGATTCCCTTTCGGAGAAATAGCAATCCATAGGTTTTAAGATACTTACTAGTCAGGTACATTCTTAGGCGTTTAATATGGGGTGTTGAGTCCATTTCGTTGAGCAAGGAGTAGCTCTTGTCTATTCCATATTTGGCTTAAGGAACTTTATCTGTGCTCATTTCAATCTCTGGTTTTATGCAGCACCCCAACTCACCTTTCCCCTTAAGCAAGCATAAGTTGGTTTTCTAAATTTGAGTCCCTGTTCTGTTTTGTAATTCAGTTCCTGTGTAGCCAAGTTTACATTCCGTGTATTAGTGAAATCTTATGATGTTTCTTTTTCTGTGTGACTTATTTCAGTTAGAATCATCATACCTGAATGCACTCATTATGCTGCTACGGGCCTGATGACATAGATGTCATTGCTGAGTGATATTGCATTGTACGTAAGTACCACAACTTCTTCATCCATTTTTCACTTTCTGCGATATTGAACTTGTACCATAAACCAGGTTCTTGTATACAGAGCCGTCCCAAATTTGGGGTGGCTGTGTCTTTTTGATTTTAATTTCCTTAAGCTATAGGACCATAAGTGGAAGTGCCCTAGGCTCTGTTGCTTTGTTTTTTAGATGTTTCAGGAAACACCATAGACTTCTGCCTAGTGACTGTTGGCAATTTACATCCCGCCCATCAGCATAACAAGGCTCCCAGTTCTCCATGGCCTGTCCTGCCTTTCTGGATTTTACACTTTTTCAGATGGCCCTTTTGACCGGGGGGAAGTGAGACTTCATTGTAGTGCAGATTTCCTTTGCAAGCTTGCTTGGTTGGCCAAAAAGGGCGTATGCGTTTCTTCCTGAATAGGAAAAAACGCATACACCCTTTTTGGCCAAATGCATCATTGTGGACGTTCTGCCTCTTTTCCTATGCTGTAAATGCAATTCCAGTATACCTCCTGAAATCGGTTTCCTGCAATTCTGCCCCGCTTTCAAGTCCTCTTGGCAGCCTTACTTCAGTATATTTTTGGACGATAGCTGTCATTTATAACTCTGCAGGTTTGTGAATTACAGTGCCCCTGAACTCCTTCCTTCAACTTGCTTTCTTGTGAGCTGGCCACAACACCGCAGGATTGCTTCAGGTCCTAATCTGGTTCCGGCATGGCACGCTGAGCCTTTGGTTAATTCCTCTTCCTGGTGGGAAATGAGAGTTAAATTTGCCCGTCCAGACACCTCCAGCTAGTCTCTCATTGATTCTCCCTATTCCTGTTCATCTTCCGCAGAAATTGCAAACTGGGCCAAACAGGAGGTTAAAGGCACTGACTCTCCAAGTCGGGAGAGTGTTAGTAAAGCGTCTGGAATGTTGCACCCGAGTACCAGGGGACGAGAACGGAGACATATTTGAACACGTCTCCCGATCACACGGTTGATCATACTCTGGGTTCCACATGCATGTTTTAGCTGAAGGTAGAATCCCTTAAACCTGGAGAGTTGAGACCCGTGGAATGGGTACCATGCAATATGACTTCAAAGGGTCTTCATTTGCTCACCGAACCTCTCCAATCCTATCACTGCTGCGTTTATTCCCCTGTACACACGCTTGATTCCCTTTCGGAGACATAGCAATCCATAGGTTTTAAGATACTTACTAGTCAGGTACATTCTTAGGCGTTTAATATGGGGTGTTGAGTCCATTTCGTTGAGCAAGGAGTAGCTCTTGTCTATTCCATATTTGGCTTAAGGAACTTTATCTGTGCTCATTTCAATCTCTGGTTTTATGCAGCACCCCAACTCACCTTTCCCCTTAAGCAAGCATAAGTTGGTTTTCTAAATTTGAGACCCTGTTCTGTTTTGTAATCCAGTTCCTGTGTAGCCAAGTTTACATTCCGTGTATTAGTGATATCTTATGATGTTTCTTTTTCTGTGTGACTTATTTCAGTTAGAATCATCATACCTGAATGCACTCATTATGCTGCTACGGGCCTGATGACATAGATGTCATTGCTGAGTGATATTGCATTGTACGTAAGTACCACAACTTCTTCATCCATTTTTCACTTTCTGCGATATTGAACTTGTACCATAAACGAGGTTCTTGTATACAGAGCCGTCCCAAATTTGGGGTGGCTGTGTCTTTTTGATTTTAATTTCCTTAAGCTATAGGACCATAAGTGGAAGTGCCCTAGGCTCTGTTGCTTTGTTTTTTAGATGTTTCAGGAAACACCATAGACTTCTGCCTAGTGACTGTTGGCAATTTACATCCCGCCCATCAGCATAACAAGGCTCCCAGTTCTCCATGGCCTGTCCTGCCTTTCTGGATTTTACACTTTTTCAGATGGCCCTTTTGACCGGGGGGAAGTGAGACTTCATTGTAGTGCAGATTTCCTTTGCAAGCTTGCTTGGTTGGCCAAAAAGGGCGTATGCGTTTCTTCCTGAATAGGAAAAAACGCATACACCCTTTTTGGCCAAATGCATCATTGTGGACGTTCTGCCTCTTTTCCTATGCTGTAAATGCAATTCCAGTATACCTCCTGAAATCGGTTTCCTGCAATTCTGCCCCGCTTTCAAGTCCTCTTGGCAGCCTTACTTCAGTATATTTTTGGACGATAGCTGTCATTTATAACTCTGCAGGTTTGTGAATTACAGTGCCCCTGAACTCCTTCCTTCAACTTGCTTTCTTGTGAGCTGGCCACAACACCGCAGGATTGCTTCAGGTCCTAATCTGGTTCCGGCATGGCACGCTGAGCCTTTGGTTAATTCCTCTTCCTGGTGGGAAATGAGAGTTAAATTTGCCCGTCCAGACACCTCCAGCTAGTCTCTCATTTGTTCTCCCTATTCCTGTTCATCTTCCACAGAAATTGCAAACTGGGCCAAACAGGAGGTTAAAGGCACTGACTCTCCAAGTCGGGAGAGTGTTAGTAAAGCGTCTGGAATGTTGCACCCGAGTACCAGGGGACGAGAACGGAGACATATTTGAACACGTCTCCCGATCACACGGTTGATCATACTCTGGGTTCCACATGCATGTTTTAGCTGAAGGTAGAATCCCTTAAACCTGGAGAGTTGAGACCCGTGGAATGGGTACCATGCAATATGACTTCAAAGGGTCTTCATTTGCTCACCGAACCTCTCCAATCCTATCACTGCTGCGTTTATTCCCCTGTACACACGCTTGATTCCCTTTCGGAGACATAGCAATCCATAGGTTTTAAGATACTTACTAGTCAGGTACATTCTTAGGCGTTTAATATGGGGTGTTGAGTCCATTTCGTTGAGCAAGGAGTAGCTCTTGTCTATTCCATATTTGGCTTAAGGAACTTTATCTGTGCTCATTTCAATCTCTGGTTTTATGCAGCACCCCAACTCACCTTTCCCCTTAAGCAAGCATAAGTTGGTTTTCTAAATTTGAGACCCTGTTCTGTTTTGTAATCCAGTTCCTGTGTAGCCAAGTTTACATTCCGTGTATTAGTGATATCTTATGATGTTTCTTTTTCTGTGTGACTTATTTCAGTTAGAATCATCATACCTGAATGCACTCATTATGCTGCTACGGGCCTGATGACATAGATGTCATTGCTGAGTGATATTGCATTGTACGTAAGTACCACAACTTCTTCATCCATTTTTCACTTTCTGCGATATTGAACTTGTACCATAAACGAGGTTCTTGTATACAGAGCCGTCCCAAATTTGGGGTGGCTGTGTCTTTTTGATTTTAATTTCCTTAAGCTATAGGACCATAAGTGGAAGTGCCCTAGGCTCTGTTGCTTTGTTTTTTAGATGTTTCAGGAAACACCATAGACTTCTGCCTAGTGACTGTTGGCAATTTACATCCCGCCCATCAGCATAACAAGGCTCCCAGTTCTCCATGGCCTGTCCTGCCTTTCTGGATTTTACACTTTTTCAGATGGCCCTTTTGACCGGGGGGAAGTGAGACTTCATTGTAGTGCAGATTTCCTTTGCAAGCTTGCTTGGTTGGCCAAAAAGGGCGTATGCGTTTCTTCCTGAATAGGAAAAAACGCATACACCCTTTTTGGCCAAATGCATCATTGTGGACGTTCTGCCTCTTTTCCTATGCTGTAAATGCAATTCCAGTATACCTCCTGAAATCGGTTTCCTGCAATTCTGCCCCGCTTTCAAGTCCTCTTGGCAGCCTTACTTCAGTATATTTTTGGACGATAGCTGTCATTTATAACTCTGCAGGTTTGTGAATTACAGTGCCCCTGAACTCCTTCCTTCAACTTGCTTTCTTGTGAGCTGGCCACAACACCGCAGGATTGCTTCAGGTCCTAATCTGGTTCCGGCATGGCACGCTGAGCCTTTGGTTAATTCCTCTTCCTGGTGGGAAATGAGAGTTAAATTTGCCCGTCCAGACACCTCCAGCTAGTCTCTCATTGATTCTCCCTATTCCTGTTCATCTTCCGCAGAAATTGCAAACTGGGCCAAACAGGAGGTTAAAGGCACTGACTCTCCAAGTCGGGAGAGTGTTAGTAAAGCGTCTGGAATATTGCACCCGAGGACCAGGGGACGAGAACGGAGACATATTTGAAGACGTCTCCCGATCACACGGTTGATCATACTCTGGGTTCCACATGCATGTTTTAGCTGAAGGAAGAATCCCTTAAACCTGGAGAGTTGAGACCCCTGGAATGGGTACCATGCAATATGACTTCAAAGGGTCTTCATTTGCTCACCGAACCTCTCCAATCCTATCACTGCTGCGTTTATTCCCCTCTACACACGCTTGATTCCCTTTCGGAGCCATAGCAATCCATAGGTTTTAAGATACTTACTAGTCAGGTACATTCTTAGGCGTTTAATATGGGGTGTTGAGTCCATTTCGTTGAGCAAGGAGTAGCTCTTGTCTATTCCATATTTGGCTTAAGGAACTTTATCTGTGCTCATTTCAATCTCTGGTTTTATGCAGCACCCCAACTCACCTTTCCCCTTAAGCAAGCATAAGTTGGTTTTCTAAATTTGAGACCCTGTTCTGTTTTGTAATCCAGTTCCTGTGTAGCCATGTTTACACTGCGTGTATTAGTGATATCTTATGATGTTTCTTTTTCTGTGTGACTTCTTTCAGTTAGAATCATCATACCTGAATCCACTCATTATGCTGCTACGGGCCTGATGACATAGATGTCATTGGTGAGTGATATTGTATTGTACGTAAGTACCACAACTTCTTCATCCATTTTTCACTTTCTGCGATATTGAACTTGTACCGTAAACGAGGTTCTTGTAAACAGAGCCGTCCCAAACTTTGGGGTGGCTGTGTCTTTTTGATTTTCATTTCCCTAAGCTATAGGACCATAAGTGGAAGTGCCCTAGGCTCTGTTGCTTTGTTTTTTAGATGTTTCAGGAAACACATACACTTCTCCTGAGTGGCTGTTGGCAATTTACATCCCGCCCATCAGCATAACAAGGCTCCCAGTTCTCCATGGCCTGTCCTGCCTTTCTGGATTTTACACTTTTTTCAGATAGCCCTTTTGACCCGGGGGAAGTGAGACTTCATTGTAGTGCAGATTTCCTTTGCAAGCTTGCTTGGTTGGCCAAAAAGGGCGTATGCGTTTTTTCCTGAATATATTCAGGAAAAAACGCATACGCCCTTTTTGGCCAAGTGCATCATTGTGGACGTTCTGCCTCTTTTCCTATGCTTTAAATGTAATTCCAGTCTACCTCCTGAAATCGGTTTCCTGCAATTCTGCCCCGCTTTCAAGTCCTCTTGGCAGCCTTACTTCAGTATATTTTTGGACGATAGCTGTCATTTATAACTCTGCAGGTTTGTGAATTACAGTGTCCCGGAGCTCCTTTCCTCAACTCGATTTCTTGTGAGCTGGCCGCAACACCGCAGGATTGCTTCAGGCCCTAATGTGGTTCCGGCACGGCACGCTGAGCCTTTGGTTAATTCCTCTTCCTGGTGGGAAATGAGAGTTAAATTTGCCCGTCCAGACACCTCCAGCTAGTCTCTCATTGGTTCTCCCTATTCCTGTTCATCTTCCGCAGAAATTGCAAACTGGGCCAAACAGGAGGTTAAAGGCACTGACTCTCCAAGTCGGGAGAGTGTTAGTAAAGCGTCTGGAATGTTGCACCCGACTACCAGGGGACGAGAACGGAGACATATTTGAACACGTCTCCCGATCACACGGTTGATCATACTCTGGGTTCCACATGCATGTTTTAGCTGAAGGAAGAATCCCTTAAACCTGGAGAGTTGAGACCCGTGGAATGGGTACCATGCAATATGACTTCAAAGGGACTTCATTTGCTCACCGAACCTCTCCAATCCTATCACTGCTGCGTTTATTCCCCTGTACACACGCTTGATTCCCTTTCGGAGAAATAGCAATCCATAGGTTTTAAGATACTTACTAGTCAGGTACATTCTTAGGCGTTTAATATGGGGTGTTGAGTCCATTTCGTTGAGCAAGGAGTAGCTCTTGTCTATTCCATATTTGGCTTAAGGAACTTTATCTGTGCTCATTTCAATCTCTGGTTTTATGCAGCACCCCAACTCACCTTTCCCCTTAAGCAAGCATAAGTTGGTTTTCTAAATTTGAGTCCCTGTTCTGTTTTGTAATTCAGTTCCTGTGTAGCCAAGTTTACATTCCGTGTATTAGTGAAATCTTATGATGTTTCTTTTTCTGTGTGACTTATTTCAGTTAGAATCATCATACCTGAATGCACTCATTATGCTGCTACGGGCCTGATGACATAGATGTCATTGCTGAGTGATATTGCATTGTACGTAAGTACCACAACTTCTTCATCCATTTTTCACTTTCTGCGATATTGAACTTGTACCATAAACCAGGTTCTTGTATACAGAGCCGTCCCAAATTTGGGGTGGCTGTGTCTTTTTGATTTTAATTTCTTTAATCTATAGGACCATAAGTGGAAGTGCCCTAGGCTCTGTTGCTTTGTTTTTTAGATGTTTCAGGAAACACCATACACTTCTGCCTAGTGACTGTTGGCAATTTACATCCCGCCCATCAGCATAACAAGGCTCCCAGTTCTCCATGGCCTGTCCTGCCTTTCTGGATTTTACACTTTTTCAGATGGCCCTTTTGACCGGGGGGAAGTGAGACTTCATTGTAGTGCAGATTTCCTTTGCAAGCTTGCTTGGTTGGCCAAAAAGGGCGTATGCGTTTTTTCCTGAATAGGAAAAAACGCATACGCCCTTTTTGGCCAAGTGCATCATTGTGGACGTTCTGCCTCTTTTCCTATGCTTTCAATGCAATTCCAGTCTACCTCCTGAAATCGGTTTCCTGCAATTCTGCCCCGCTTTCAAGTCCTCTTGGCAGCCTTACTTCAGTATATTTTTGGACGATAGCTGTCATTTATAACTCTGCAGGTTTGTGAATTACAGTGCCCCTGAACTCCTTCCTTCAACTTGCTTTCTTGTGAGCTGGCCGCAACACCGCAGGATTGCTTCAGGCCCTAATCTGGTTCCGGCATGGCACGCTGAGCCTTTGGTTAATTCCTCTTCCTGGTGGGAAATGAGAGTTAAATTTGCCCGTCCAGACACCTCCAGCTAGTCTCTCATTGGTTCTCCCTATTCCTGTTCATCTTCCGCAGAAATTGCAAACTGGGCCAAACAGGAGGTTAAAGGCACTGACTCTCCAAGTCGGGAGAGTGTTAGTAAAGCGTCTGGAATATTGCACCCGAGGACCAGGGGACGAGAACGGAGACATATTTGAACACGTCTCCCGATCACACGGTTGATCATACTCTGGGTTCCACATGCATGTTTTAGCTGAAGGAAGAATCCCTTAAACCTGGAGAGTTGAGACCCGTGGAATGGGTACCATGCAATATGACTTCAAAGGGTCTTCATTTGCTCACCGAACCTCTCCAATCCTATCACTGCTGCGTTTATTCCCCTCTACACACGCTTGATTCCCTTTCGGAGACATAGCAATCCATAGGTTTTAAGATACTTACTAGTCAGGTACAATCTTAGGCGTTTAATATGGGGTGTTGAGTCCATTTCGTTGAGCAAGGAGTAGCTCTTGTCTATTCCATATTTGGCTTAAGGAACTTTATCTGTGCTCATTTCAATCTCTGGTTTTATGCAGCACCCCAACTCACCTTTCCCCTTAAGCAAGCATAAGTTGGTTTTCTAAATTTGAGACCCTGTTCTGTTTTGTAATCCAGTTCCTGTGTAGCCAAGTTTACATTCCGTGTATTAGTGATATCTTATGATGTTTCTTTTTCTGTGTGACTTCTTTCAGTTAGAATCATCATACCTGAATCCACTCATTATGCTGCTACGGGCCTGATGACATAGATGTCATTGCTGAGTGATATTGCATTGTACGTAAGTACCACAACTTCTTCATCCATTTTTCACTTTCTGCGATATTGAACTTGTACCATAAACGAGGTTCTTGTATACAGAGCCGTCCCAAATTTGGGGTGGCTGTGTCTTTTTGATTTTAATTTCCTTAAGCTATAGGACCATAAGTGGAAGTGCCCTAGGCTCTGTTGCTTTGTTTTTTAGATGTTTCAGGAAACACCATACACTTCTGCCTAGTGACTGTTGGCAATTTACATCCCGCCCATCAGCATAACAAGGCTCCCAGTTCTCCATGGCCTGTCCTGCCTTTCTGGATTTTACACTTTTTCAGATGGCCCTTTTGACCGGGGGGAAGTGAGACTTCATTGTAGTGCAGATTTCCTTTGTAAGCTTGCTTGGTTGGCCAAAAAGGGCGTATGCGTTTTTTCCTGAATAGGAAAAAACGCATACGCCCTTTTTGGCCAAGTGCATCATTGTGGACGTTCTGCCTCTTTTCCTATGCTTTAAATGCAATTCCAGTATACCTCCTGAAATCGGTTTCCTGCAATTCTGCCCCGCTTTCAAGTCCTCTTGGCAGCCTTACTTCAGTATATTTTTGGACGATAGCTGTCATTTATAACTCTGCAGGTTTGTGAATTACAGTGCCCCTGAACTCCTTCCTTCAACTTGCTTTCTTGTGAGCTGGCCGCAACACCGCAGGATTGCTTCAGGCCCTAATCTGGTTCCGGCATGGCACGCTGAGCCTTTGGTTAATTCCTCTTCCTGGTGGGAAATGAGAGTTAAATTTACCCGTCCAGACACCTCCAGCTAGTCTCTCATTGGTTCTCCCTATTCCTGTTCATCTTCCGCAGAAATTGCAAACTGGGCCAAACAGGAGGTTAAAGGCACTGACTCTCCAAGTCGGGAGAGTGTTAGTAAAGCGTCTGGAATATTGCACCCGAGTACCAGGGGACGAGAACGGAGACATATTTGAACACGTCTCCCGATCACACGGTTGATCATACTCTGGGTTCCACATGCATGTTTTAGCTGAAGGAAGAATCCCTTAAACCTGGAGAGTTGAGACCCGTGGAATGGGTACCATGCAATATGACTTCAAAGGGTCTTCATTTGCTCACCGAACCTCTCCAATCCTATCACTGCTGCGTTTATTCCCCTCTACACACGCTTGATTCCCTTTCGGAGCCATAGCAATCCATAGGTTTTAAGATACTTACTAGTCAGGTACATTCTTAGGCGTTTAATATGGGGTGTTGAGTCCATTTCGTTGAGCAAGGAGTAGCTCTTGTCTATTCCATATTTGGCTTAAGGAACTTTATCTGTGCTCATTTCAATCTCTGGTTTTATGCAGCACCCCAACTCACCTTTCCCCTTAAGCAAGCATAAGTTGGTTTTCTAAATTTGAGACCCTGTTCTGTTTTGTAATCCAGTTCCTGTGTAGCCAAGTTTACATTCCGTGTATTAGTGATATCTTATGATGTTTCTTTTTCTGTGTGACTTATTTCAGTTAGAATCATCATACCTGAATGCACTCATTATGCTGCTACGGGCCTGATGACATAGATGTCATTGCTGAGTGATATTGCATTGTACGTAAGTACCACAGCTTCTTCATCCATTTTTCACTTTCTGCGATATTGAACTTGTACCATAAACGAGGTTCTTGTATACAGAGCCGTCCCAAACTTTGGGGTGGCTGTGTCTTTTTGATTTTCATTTCCTTAAGCTATAGGACCATAAGTGGAAGTGCCCTAGGCTCTGTTGCTTTGTTTTTTAGATGTTTCAGGAAACACCATACACTTCTGCCTAGTGACTGTTGGCAATTTACATCCCGTCCATCAGCATAACAAGGCTCCCAGTTCTCCATGGCCTGTCCTGCCTTTCTGGATTTTACACTTTTTTCAGATGGCCCTTTTGACCGGGGGGAAGTGAGACTTCATTGTAGTGCAGATTTCCTTTGCAAGCTTGCTTGGTTGGCCAAAAAGGGCGTATGCGTTTTTTCCTGAATATGTTCAGGAAAAAACGCATATGCCCTTTTTGGCCAAGTGCATCATTGTGGACGTTCTGCCTCTTTTCCTATGCTTTCAATGCAATTCCAGTCTACCTCCTGAAATCGGTTTCCTGCAATTCTGCCCCGCTTTCAAGTCTTCCTGGCAGCCTTACTTCAGTATATTTTTGGACGATAGCTGTCATTTATAACTCTGCAGGTCTGTGAATTACAGTGCCCCTGAGCTCCTTTCTTCAACTCGCTTTCTTTTGAGCTGGCTGCAATACCGCAGGATTGCTTCAGGCCCTAATCTGGTTCCGGCACGGCATGCTGAGCCTTTGGTTAATTCCTCTTCCCGGTGGGAAATGAGAGTTAAATTTGCCCGTCCAGACACCTCCAGCTTGTCTCTCATTGGTTCTCCCTATTCCTGTTCATCTTCCGCAGAAATTGCAAACTGGGCCAAACAGGAGGTTAAAGGCACTGACTCTCCAAGTCGGGAGAGTGTTAGTAAAGCGTCTGGAATATTGCACCCGAGGACCAGGGGACGAGAACGGAGACATATTTGAAGACGTCTCCCGATCACACGGTTGATCATACTCTGGGTTCCACATGCATGTTTTAGCTGAAGGAAGAATCCCTTAAACCTGGAGAGTTGAGACCCGTGGAATGGGTACCATGCAATATGACTTCAAAGGGTCTTCATTTGCTCACCGAACCTCTCCAATCCTATCACTGCTGCGTTTATTCCCCTCTACACACGCTTGATTCCCTTTCGGAGCCATAGCAATCCATAGGTTTTAAGATACTTACTAGTCAGGTACATTCTTAGGCGTTTAATATGGGGTGTTGAGTCCATTTCGTTGAGCAAGGAGTAGCTCTTGTCTATTCCATATTTGGCTTAAGGAACTTTATCTGTGCTCATTTCAATCTCTGGTTTTATGCAGCACCCCAACTCACCTTTCCCCTTAAGCAAGCATAAGTTGGTTTTCTAAATTTGAGACCCTGTTCTGTTTTGTAATCCAGTTCCTGTGTAGCCATGTTTACACTGCGTGTATTAGTGATATCTTATGATGTTTCTTTTTCTGTGTGACTTCTTTCAGTTAGAATCATCATACCTGAATCCACTCATTATGCTGCTACGGGCCTGATGACATAGATGTCATTGGTGAGTGATATTGTATTGTACGTAAGTACCACAACTTCTTCATCCATTTTTCACTTTCTGCGATATTGAACTTGTACCGTAAACGAGGTTCTTGTAAACAGAGCCGTCCCAAACTTTGGGGTGGCTGTGTCTTTTTGATTTTCATTTCCCTAAGCTATAGGACCATAAGTGGAAGTGCCCTAGGCTCTGTTGCTTTGTTTTTTAGATGTTTCAGGAAACACATACACTTCTCCTGAGTGGCTGTTGGCAATTTACATCCCGCCCATCAGCATAACAAGGCTCCCAGTTCTCCATGGCCTGTCCTGCCTTTCTGGATTTTACACTTTTTTCAGATAGCCCTTTTGACCCGGGGGAAGTGAGACTTCATTGTAGTGCAGATTTCCTTTGCAAGCTTGCTTGGTTGGCCAAAAAGGGCGTATGCGTTTTTTCCTGAATATATTCAGGAAAAAACGCATACGCCCTTTTTGGCCAAGTGCATCATTGTGGACGTTCTGCCTCTTTTCCTATGCTTTAAATGTAATTCCAGTCTACCTCCTGAAATCGGTTTCCTGCAATTCTGCCCCGCTTTCAAGTCCTCTTGGCAGCCTTACTTCAGTATATTTTTGGACGATAGCTGTCATTTATAACTCTGCAGGTTTGTGAATTACAGTGTCCCGGAGCTCCTTTCCTCAACTCGATTTCTTGTGAGCTGGCCGCAACACCGCAGGATTGCTTCAGGCCCTAATGTGGTTCCGGCACGGCACGCTGAGCCTTTGGTTAATTCCTCTTCCCGGTGGGAAATGAGAGTTAAATTTGCCCGTCCAGACACCTCCAGCTAGTCTCTCATTGGTTCTCCCTATTCCTGTTCATCTTCCGCAGAAATTGCAAACTGGGCCAAACAGGAGGTTAAAGGCACTGACTCTCCAAGTCGGGAGAGTGTTAGTAAAGCGTCTGGAATGTTGCACCCGACTACCAGGGGACGAGAACGGAGACATATTTGAACACGTCTCCCGATCACACGGTTGATCATACTCTGGGTTCCACATGCATGTTTTAGCTGAAGGAAGAATCCCTTAAACCTGGAGAGTTGAGACCCGTGGAATGGGTACCATGCAATATGACTTCAAAGGGACTTCATTTGCTCACCGAACCTCTCCAATCCTATCACTGCTGCGTTTATGCCCCTGTACACACGCTTGATTCCCTTTCGGAGAAATAGCAATCCATAGGTTTTAAGATACTTACTAGTCAGGTACATTCTTAGGCGTTTAATATGGGGTGTTGAGTCCATTTCGTTGAGCAAGGAGTAGCTCTTGTCTATTCCATATTTGGCTTAAGGAACTTTATCTGTGCTCATTTCAATCTCTGGTTTTATGCAGCACCCCAACTCACCTTTCCCCTTAAGCAAGCATAAGTTGGTTTTCTAAATTTGAGTCCCTGTTCTGTTTTGTAATTCAGTTCCTGTGTAGCCAAGTTTACATTCCGTGTATTAGTGAAATCTTATGATGTTTCTTTTTCTGTGTGACTTATTTCAGTTAGAATCATCATACCTGAATGCACTCATTATGCTGCTACGGGCCTGATGACATAGATGTCATTGCTGAGTGATATTGCATTGTACGTAAGTACCACAACTTCTTCATCCATTTTTCACTTTCTGCGATATTGAACTTGTACCATAAACCAGGTTCTTGTATACAGAGCCGTCCCAAATTTGGGGTGGCTGTGTCTTTTTGATTTTAATTTCTTTAATCTATAGGACCATAAGTGGAAGTGCCCTAGGCTCTGTTGCTTTGTTTTTTAGATGTTTCAGGAAACACCATACACTTCTGCCTAGTGACTGTTGGCAATTTACATCCCGCCCATCAGCATAACAAGGCTCCCAGTTCTCCATGGCCTGTCCTGCCTTTCTGGATTTTACACTTTTTCAGATGGCCCTTTTGACCGGGGGGAAGTGAGACTTCATTGTAGTGCAGATTTCCTTTGCAAGCTTGCTTGGTTGGCCAAAAAGGGCGTATGCGTTTTTTCCTGAATAGGAAAAAACGCATACGCCCTTTTTGGCCAAGTGCATCATTGTGGACGTTCTGCCTCTTTTCCTATGCTTTCAATGCAATTCCAGTCTACCTCCTGAAATCGGTTTCCTGCAATTCTGCCCCGCTTTGAAGTCCTCTTGGCAGCCTTACTTCAGTATATTTTTGGACGATAGCTGTCATTTATAACTCTGCAGGTTTGTGAATTACAGTGCCCCTGAACTCCTTCCTTCAACTTGCTTTCTTGTGAGCTGGCCGCAACACCGCAGGATTGCTTCAGGCCCTAATCTGGTTCCGGCATGGCACGCTGAGCCTTTGGTTAATTCCTCTTCCTGGTGGGAAATGAGAGTTAAATTTGCCCGTCCAGACACCTCCAGCTAGTCTCTCATTGGTTCTCCCTATTCCTGTTCATCTTCCGCAGAAATTGCAAACTGGGCCAAACAGGAGGTTAAAGGCACTGACTCTCCAAGTCGGGAGAGTGTTAGTAAAGCGTGTGGAATATTGCACCCGAGGACCAGGGGACGAGAACGGAGACATATTTGAACACGTCTCCCGATCACACGGTTGATCATACTCTGGGTTCCACATGCATGTTTTAGCTGAAGGAAGAATCCCTTAAACCTGGAGAGTTGAGACCCGTGGAATGGGTACCATGCAATATGACTTCAAAGGGTCTTCATTTGCTCACCGAACCTCTCCAATCCTATCACTGCTGCGTTTATTCCCCTCTACACACGCTTGATTCCCTTTCGGAGACATAGCAATCCATAGGTTTTAAGATACTTACTAGTCAGGTACATTGTTAGGCGTTTAATATGGGGTGTTGAGTCCATTTCGTTGAGCAAGGAGTAGCTCTTGTCTATTCCATATTTGGCTTAAGGAACTTTATCTGTGCTCATTTCAATCTCTGGTTTTATGCAGCACCCCAACTCACCTTTCCCCTTAAGCAAGCATAAGTTGGTTTTCTAAATTTGAGACCCTGTTCTGTTTTGTAATCCAGTTCCTGTGTAGCCAAGTTTACATTCCGTGTATTAGTGATATCTTATGATGTTTCTTTTTCTGTGTGACTTCTTTCAGTTAGAATCATCATACCTGAATCCACTCATTATGCTGCTACGGGCCTGATGACATAGATGTCATTGCTGAGTGATATTGCATTGTACGTAAGTACCACAACTTCTTCATCCATTTTTCACTTTCTGCGATATTGAACTTGTACCATAAACGAGGTTCTTGTATACAGAGCCGTCCCAAATTTGGGGTGGCTGTGTCTTTTTGATTTTAATTTCCTTAAGCTATAGGACCATAAGTGGAAGTGCCCTAGGCTCTGTTGCTTTGTTTTTTAGATGTTTCAGGAAACACCATACACTTCTGCCTAGTGACTGTTGGCAATTTACATCCCGCCCATCAGCATAACAAGGCTCCCAATTCTCCATGGCCTGTCCTGCCTTTCTGGATTTTACACTTTTTCAGATGGCCCTTTTGACCGGGGGGAAGTGAGACTTCATTGTAGTGCAGATTTCCTTTGCAAGCTTGCTTGGTTGGCCAAAAAGGGCGTATGCGTTTTTTCCTGAATAGGAAAAAACGCATACGCCCTTTTTGGCCAAGTGCATCATTGTGGACGTTCTGCCTCTTTTCCTATGCTTTCAATGCAATTCCAGTCTACCTCCTGAAATCGGTTTCCTGCAATTCTGCCCCGCTTTCAAGTCCTCTTGGCAGCCTTACTTCAGTATATTTTTGGACGATAGCTGTCATTTATAACTCTGCAGGTTTGTGAATTACAGTGCCCCTGAACTCCTTCCTTCAACTTGCTTTCTTGTGAGCTGGCCGCAACACCGCAGGATTGCTTCAGGCCCTAATCTGGTTCTGGCATGGCACGCTGAGCCTTTGGTTAATTCCTCTTCCTGGTGGGAAATGAGAGTTAAATTTGCCCGTCCAGACACCTCCAGCTAGTCTCTCATTGGTTCTCCCTATTCCTGTTCATCTTCCGCAGAAATTGCAAACTGGGCCAAACAGGAGGTTAAAGGCACTGACTCTCCAAGTCGGGAGAGTGTTAGTAAAGCGTCTGGAATATTGCACCCGAGGACCAGGGGACGAGAACGGAGACATATTTGAACACGTCTCCCGATCACACGGTTGATCATACTCTGGGTTCCACATGCATGTTTTAGCTGAAGGAAGAATCCCTTAAACCTGGAGAGTTGAGACCCGTGGAATGGGTACCATGCAATATGACTTCAAAGGGTCTTCATTTGCTCACCGAACCTCTCCAATCCTATCACTGCTGCGTTTATTCCCCTCTACACACGCTTGATTCCCTTTCGGAGACATAGCAATCCATAGGTTTTAAGATACTTACTAGTCAGGTACAATCTTAGGCGTTTAATATGGGGTGTTGAGTCCATTTCGTTGAGCAAGGAGTAGCTCTTGTCTATTCCATATTTGGCTTAAGGAACTTTATCTGTGCTCATTTCAATCTCTGGTTTTATGCAGCACCCCAACTCACCTTTCCCCTTAAGCAAGCATAAGTTGGTTTTCTAAATTTGAGACCCTGTTCTGTTTTGTAATCCAGTTCCTGTGTAGCCAAGTTTACATTCCGTGTATTAGTGATATCTTATGATGTTTCTTTTTCTGTGTGACTTCTTTCAGTTAGAATCATCATACCTGAATCCACTCATTATGCTGCTACGGGCCTGATGACATAGATGTCATTGCTGAGTGATATTGCATTGTACGTAAGTACCACAACTTCTTCATCCATTTTTCACTTTCTGCGATATTGAACTTGTACCATAAACGAGGTTCTTGTATACAGAGCCGTCCCAAATTTGGGGTGGCTGTGTCTTTTTGATTTTAATTTCCTTAAGCTATAGGACCATAAGTGGAAGTGCCCTAGGCTCTGTTGCTTTGTTTTTTAGATGTTTCAGGAAACACCATACACTTCTGCCTAGTGACTGTTGGCAATTTACATCCCGCCCATCAGCATAACAAGGCTCCCAGTTCTCCATGGCCTGTCCTGCCTTTCTGGATTTTACACTTTTTCAGATGGCCCTTTTGACCTGGGGGAAGTGAGACTTCATTGTAGTGCAGATTTCCTTTGTAAGCTTGCTTGGTTGGCCAAAAAGGGCGTATGCGTTTTTTCCTGAATAGGAAAAAACGCATACGCCCTTTTTGGCCAAGTGCATCATTGTGGACGTTCTGCCTCTTTTCCTATGCTTTAAATGCAATTCCAGTATACCTCCTGAAATCGGTTTCCTGCAATTCTGCCCCGCTTTCAAGTCCTCTTGGCAGCCTTACTTCAGTATATTTTTGGACGATAGCTGTCATTTATAACTCTGCAGGTTTGTGAATTACAGTGCCCCTGAACTCCTTCCTTCAACTTGCTTTCTTGTGAGCTGGCCGCAACACCGCAGGATTGCTTCAGGCCCTAATCTGGTTCCGGCATGGCACGCTGAGCCTTTGGTTAATTCCTCTTCCTGGTGGGAAATGAGAGTTAAATTTACCCGTCCAGACACCTCCAGCTAGTCTCTCATTGGTTCTCCCTATTCCTGTTCATCTTCCGCAGAAATTGCAAACTGGGCCAAACAGGAGGTTAAAGGCACTGACTCTCCAAGTCGGGAGAGTGTTAGTAAAGCGTCTGGAATATTGCACCCGAGTACCAGGGGACGAGAACGGAGACATATTTGAACACGTCTCCCGATCACACGGTTGATCATACTCTGGGTTCCACATGCATGTTTTAGCTGAAGGAAGAATCCCTTAAACCTGGAGAGTTGAGACCCGTGGAATGGGTACCATGCAATATGACTTCAAAGGGTCTTCATTTGCTCACCGAACCTCTCCAATCCTATCACTGCTGCGTTTATTCCCCTCTACACACGCTTGATTCCCTTTCGGAGCCATAGCAATCCATAGGTTTTAAGATACTTACTAGTCAGGTACATTCTTAGGCGTTTAATATGGGGTGTTGAGTCCATTTCGTTGAGCAAGGAGTAGCTCTTGTCTATTCCATATTTGGCTTAAGGAACTTTATCTGTGCTCATTTCAATCTCTGGTTTTATGCAGCACCCCAACTCACCTTTCCCCTTAAGCAAGCATAAGTTGGTTTTCTAAATTTGAGACCCTGTTCTGTTTTGTAATCCAGTTCCTGTGTAGCCAAGTTTACATTCCGTGTATTAGTGATATCTTATGATGTTTCTTTTTCTGTGTGACTTATTTCAGTTAGAATCATCATACCTGAATGCACTCATTATGCTGCTACGGACCTGATGACATAGATGTCATTGCTGAGTGATATTGCATTGTACGTAAGTACCACAGCTTCTTCATCCATTTTTCACTTTCTGCGATATTGAACTTGTACCATAAACGAGGTTCTTGTATACAGAGCCGTCCCAAACTTTGGGGTGGCTGTGTCTTTTTGATTTTCATTTCCTTAAGCTATAGGACCATAAGTGGAAGTGCCCTAGGCTCTGTTGCTTTGTTTTTTAGATGTTTCAGGAAACACCATACACTTCTGCCTAGTGACTGTTGGCAATTTACATCCCGTCCATCAGCATAACAAGGCTCCCAGTTCTCCATGGCCTGTCCTGCCTTTCTGGATTTTACACTTTTTTCAGATGGCCCTTTTGACCGGGGGGAAGTGAGACTTCATTGTAGTGCAGATTTCCTTTGCAAGCTTGCTTGGTTGGCCAAAAAGGGCGTATGCGTTTTTTCCTGAATATGTTCAGGAAAAAACGCATATGCCCTTTTTGGCCAAGTGCATCATTGTGGACGTTCTGCCTCTTTTCCTATGCTTTCAATGCAATTCCAGTCTACCTCCTGAAATCGGTTTCCTGCAATTCTGCCCCGCTTTCAAGTCTTCCTGGCAGCCTTACTTCAGTATATTTTTGGACGATAGCTGTCATTTATAACTCTGCAGGTCTGTGAATTACAGTGCCCCTGAGCTCCTTTCTTCAACTCGCTTTCTTTTGAGCTGGCTGCAATACCGCAGGATTGCTTCAGGCCCTAATCTGGTTCCGGCACGGCATGCTGAGCCTTTGGTTAATTCCTCTTCCCGGTGGGAAATGAGAGTTAAATTTGCCCGTCCAGACACCTCCAGCTTGTCTCTCATTGGTTCTCCCTATTCCTGTTCATCTTCCGCAGAAATTGCAAACTGGGCCAAACAGGAGGTTAAAGGCAGTGACTCTCCAAGTCGGGAGAGTGTTAGTAAAGCATCTGGAATGTTGCACCCGAGTACCAGGGGACGAGAACAGAGACATATTTGAACACGTCTCCCGATCACACGGTTGATCATACTCTGGGTTCCACATGCATGTTTTAGCTGAAGGAAGAATCCCTTAAACCTGGAGAGTTGAGACCCGTGTAATGGGTACCATGCAGTATGACTTCAAAGGGTCTTCATTTGCTCACCGAACCTCTCCAATCCTATCACTGCTGTGTTTATGCCCCTGTACACACGCTTGATTCTCTTTCGGAGACATAGCAATCCATAGGTTTTAAGATACTTACTAGTCAGGTACATTCTTAGGCGTTTAATATGGGGTGTTGAGTCCATTTCGTTGAGCAAGGAGTAGCTCTTGTCTATTCCATATTTGGCTTAAGGAACTTTATCTGTGCTCATTTCAATCTCTGGTTTTATGCAGCACCCCAACTCACCTTTCCCCTTAAGCAAGCATAAGTTGGTTTTCTAAATTTGAGACCCTGTTCTGTTTTGTAATCCAGTTCCTGTGTAGCCAAGTTTACATTCCGTGTATTAGTGATATCTTATGATGTTTCTTTTTCTGTGTGACTTATTTCAGTTAGAATCATCATACCTGAATCCACTCATTATGCTGCTACGGGCCTGATGACATAGATGTCATTGCTGAGTGATATTGCATTGTACGTAAGTACCACAGCTGCTTCATCCATTTTTCACTTTCTGCGATATTGAACTTGTACCGTAAACGAGGTTCTTGCAAACAGAGCCGTCCCAAACTTTGGGGTGGCCATGTCTTTTTGATTTTCATTTCCCTAATCTACAGGACCATAATTGGAAGTGCCCTAGGCTCGTTGCTTTGTTTTTTAGATGTTTCAGGAAACACCATACACTTCTCCCAAGTGGCTGTTGGCAATTTACATCCCGCCCATCAGCATAACAAGGCTCCCAGTTCTCCATGGCCTGTCCTGCCTTTCTGGATTTTACACTTTTTTCAGATGGCCCTTTTGACCGGGGGGAAGTGAGACTTCATTGTAGTGCAGATTTTCTTTGCAAGCTTGCTTGGTTGGCCAAAAAGGGCGTATGCGTTTTTTCCTGAATATATTCAGGAAAAAACGCATACGCCCTTTTTGGCCAAGTGCATCATTGTGGACGTTCTGCCTCTTTTCCTATGCTTTAAATGCAATTCCAGTCTACCTCCTGAAATCAGTTTCCTGCAATTCTGCTCCACTTTCCAGTCCTCTTGGCAGCCTTACTTCAGTATATTTTTGGACGATAGCTGTCATTTATAACTCTGCAGGTTTGTGAATTACAGTGCCCCTGAGCTCCTTTCTTCAACTCGCTTTCTTGTGAGCTGGCCGCAACACCGCAGGATTGCTTCAGGCCCTAATGTGGTTCCGGCACGGCACGCTGAGCCTTTGGTTAATTCCTCTTCCTGGTGGGAAATGAGAGTTAAATTTGCTCGTCCAGACACCTCCAGCTAGTCTCTCATTGGTTCTCCCTATTCCTGTTCATCTTCCGCAGAAATTGCAAACTGGGCCAAACAGGAGGTTAAAGGCACTGACTCTCCAAGTCGGGAGAGTGTTAGTAAAGCATCTGGAATGTTGCACCCGAGTACCAGGGGACGAGAACAGAGACATATTTGAACACGTCTCCCGATCACACGGTTGATCATACTCTGGGTTCCACATGCATGTTTTAGCTGAAGGAAGAATCCCTTAAACCTGGAGAGTTGAGACCCGTGGAATGGGTACCATGCAGTATGACTTCAAAGGGTCTTCATTTGCTCACCGAACCTCTCCAATCCTATCACTGCTGCGTTTATGCCCCTGTACACACGCTTGATTCTCTTTCGGAGACATAGCAATCCATAGGTTTTAAGATACTTACTAGTCAGGTACATTCTTAGGCGTTTAATATGGGGTGTTGAGTCCATTTCGTTGAGCAAGGAGTAGCTCTTGTCTATTCCATATTTGGCTTAAGGAACTTTATCTGTGCTCATTTCAATCTCTGGTTTTATGCAGCACCCCAACTCACCTTTCCCCTTAAGCAAGCATAAGTTGGTTTTCTAAATTTGAGACCCTGTTCTGTTTTGTAATCCAGTTCCTGTGTAGCCAAGTTTACATTCCGTGTATTAGTGATATCTTATGATGTTTCTTTTTCTGTGTGACTTATTTCAGTTAGAATCATCATACCTGAATCCACTCATTATGCTGCTACGGGCCTGATGACATAGATGTCAGTGCTGAGTGATATTGCATTGTACGTAAGTACCACAGCTTCTTCATCCATTTTTCACTTTCTGCGATATTGAACTTGTACCGTAAACGAGGTTCTTGTAAACAGAGCCGTCCCAAACTTTGGGGTGGCTGTGTCTTTTTGATTTTCATTTCCCTAAGCTATAGGACCATAAGTGGAAGTGCCCTAGGCTCTGTTGCTTTGTTTTTTAGATGTTTCAGGAAACACATACACTTCTACTGAGTGGCTGTTGGCAATTTACATCCCGCCCATCAGCATAACAAGGCTCCCAGTTCTCCATGGCCTGTCCTGCCTTTCTGGATTTTACACTTTTTTCAGATGGCCCTTTTGACCCGGGGGAAGTGAGACTTCATTGTAGTGCAGATTTCCTTTGCAAGCTTGCTTGGTTGGCCAAAAAGGGCGTATGCGTTTTTTTCTGAATATATTCAGGAAAAAACGCATACGCCCTTTTTGGCCAAGTGCATCATTGTGGACGTTCTGCCTCTTTTCCTATGCTTTAAATGCAATTCCAGTCTACCTCCTGAAATCGGTTTCCTGCAATTCTGCCCCGCTTTCAAGTCCTCTTGGCAGCCTTACTTCAGTATATTTTTGGACGATAGCTGTCATTTATAACTCTGCAGGTTTGTGAATTACAGTGCCCCTGAGCTCCTTTCTTCAACTTGCTTTCTTGTGAGCTGGCCGCAACACCGCAGGATTGCTTCAGGCCCTAATCTGGTTCCGGCACGGCACGCTGAGCCTTTGGTTAATTCCTCTTCCTGGTGGGAAATGAGAGTTAAATTTGTCCGTCCAGACACCTCCAGCTAGTCTCTCATTGGTTCTCCCTATTCCTGTTCATCTTCCGCAGAAATTGCAAACTGGGCCAAACAGGAGGTTAAAGGCACTGACTCTCCAAGTCGGGAGAGTGTTAGTAAAGCGGCTGGAATGTTGCACCCGAGAAACAGGGGACGAGAACGGAGACATATTTGAACACGTCTCCCGATCACATGGTTGGTCATACTCTGGGTTCCACATGCATGATTTAGCTGAAGGAAGAATCCCTTAAAGCTGGAGAGTTGAGACCCGTGGAATGGGTACCGTGCAATATGACTTCAAAGGGTCTTCATTTGCTCACCGAACCACTCCAATTCTACCACTGCTGCGTTTATGCCCCTGTACACACGCTTGATTCTCTTTCGGAGACATAGCAATCCATAGGTTTTAAGATACATACTAGTCAGGTACATTCTTAGGCGTTTAATATGGGGTGTTGAGTCCATTTCGTTGAGCAAGGAGTAGCTCTTGTCTATTCCATATTTGGCTTAAGGAACTTTATCTGTGCTCATTTCAATCTCTGGTTTTATGCAGCACCCCAACTCACCTTTCCCCTTAAGCAAGCATAAGTTGGTTTTCTAAATTTGAGACCCTGTTCTCTTTTGTAATCCAGTTCCTGTGTAGCCAAGTTTACATTCCGTGTATTAGAGATAGCTTATGATGTTTCTTTTTCTGCGTAACTTATTTCAGTTAGAATCATCATACCTGAATGCACTCATTATGCTGCTACGGGCCTGATGACATAGATGTCATTGCTGAGTGATATTGCATTGTACGTAAGTACCACAACTTCTTTATCCATTTTTCACTTTCTGCGATATTGAACTTGTACCATAAACGAGGTTCTTGTATACAGAGCCGTCCCAAACTTTGGGGTGGCTGTGTCTTTTTGATTTTAATTTCCTTAAGCTATAGGACCATAAGTGGAAGTGCCCTAGGCTCTGTTGCTTTGTTTTTTAGATGTTTCAGGAAACACCATACACTTCTGCCAAGTGACTGTTGGCAATTTACATCCCGCCCATCAGCATAACAAGGCTCCCAGTTCTCTATGGCCTGTCCTGCCTTTCTGGATTTTACACTTTTTTCAGATGGCCCTTTTGACCGGGGGGAAGTGAGACTTCATTGTAGTGCAGATTTCCTTTGCAAGCTTGCTTGGTTGGCCAAAAAGGGCGTATGCATTTTTTCCTGAATAGGAAAAAACGCATACGCCCTTTTTGGCCAAGTGCATCATTGTGGGCGTTCTGCCTCTTTTCCTATGCTTTAAATGCAATTCCAGTCTACCTCCTGAAATCGGTTTCCTGCAATTCTGCCCCGCTTTCAAGTCCTCTTGGCAGCCTTACTTCAGTATATTTTTGGACGATAGCTGTCATTTATAACTCTGCAGGTTTGTGAATTACAGTGCCCCTGAACTCCTTCCTTCAACTCGCTTCCTTGTGAGCTGGCCGCAACACCGCAGGATTGCTTCAGGCCCTAATCTGGTTCCGGCATGGCATGCTGAGCCTTTGGTTAATTCCTCTTCCTGGTGGGAAATGAGAGTTAAATTTGCCCGTCCAGACACCTCCAGCTAGTCTCTCATTGGTTCTCCCTATTCCTGTTCATCTTCCGCAGAAATTGCAAACTGGGCCAAACAGGAGGTTAAAGGCACTGACTCTCCAAGTCGGGAGAGTGTTAGTAAAGCGTCTGGAATGTTGCACCCGAGGACCAAGGGACGAGAACGGAGACATATTTGAAGACGTCTCCCGATCACACGGTTGATCATACTCTGGGTTCCACATGCATGTTTTAGCTGAAGGAAGAATCCCTTAAACCTGGAGAGTTGAGACCCGTGGAATGGGTACCATGCAATATGACTTCAAAGGGTCTTCATTTGCTCACCGAACCTCTCCAATCTTATCACTGCTGCGTTTATTCCCCTCTACACACGCTTGATTCCCTTTCGGAGACATAGCAATCCATAGGTTTTAAGATACTTACTAGTCAGGTACATTCTTAGGCGTTTAATATGGGGTGTTAAGTCCATTTCATTGAGCAAGGAGTAGCTCTTGTCTATTCCATATTTGGCTTAAGGAACTTTATCTGTGCTCATTTCAATCTCTGGTTTTATGTAGCACCCCAACTCACCTTTCCCCTTAAGCAAGCATAAGTTGGTTTTCTAAATTTGAGACCCTGTTCTGTTTTGTAATCCAGTTCCTGTGTAGCCATGTTTACATTGCGTGTATTAGTGATATCTTATGATGTTTCTTTTTCTGTGTGACTTCTTTCAGTTAGAATCATCATAGCTGAATCCACTCATTACGCTGCTACGGGCCTGATGACATAGATGTCATTGCTGAGTGATATTGCATTGTACGTAAGTACCACAACTTCTTCATCCATTTTTCACTTTCTGCGATATTGAACTTGTACCGTAAACGAGGTTCTTGTAAACAGAGCCGTCCCAAACTTTGGGGTGGCTGTGTCTTTTTGATTTTCATTTCCCTAAGCTATAGGACCATAAGTGGAAGTGCCCTAGGCTCTGTTGCTTTGTTTTTTAGATGTGTCAGGAAACACCATACACTTCTCCCGAGTGGCTGTTGGCAATTTACATCCCGCCCATCAGCATCACAAGGCTCCCAGTTCTCCATGGCCTGTCCTGCCTTTCTGGATTTTAAACTTTTTTCAGATGGCCCTATTGACCCGGGGGAAGTGAGACTTCATTGTAGTGCAGATTTCCTTTGCAAGCTTGCTTGGTTGGCCATAAAGGGCGTATGCGTTTTTTCCTGAATATATTCAGGAAAAAACGCATACGCCCTTTTTGGCCAAGTGCATCATTGTGGACGTTCTGCCTCTTTTCCTATGATTTCAATGCAATTCCAGTCTACCTCCTGAAATTGGTTTCCTGCAATTCTGCCCCACTTTCAAGTCCTCTTGGCAGCCTTACTTCAGTATATTTTTGGACGATAGCTGTCATTTATAACTCTGCAGGTTTGTGAATTACAGTGTCCCGGAGCTCCTTTCCTCAACTCGATTTCTTGTGAGCTGGCCGCAACACCGCAGGATTGCTTCAGGCCCTAATCTGGTTCCGGCACTGCACGCTGAGCCTTTGGTTAATTCCTCTTCCTGGTGGGAAATGAGAGTTAAATTTGCCCGTCCAGACACCTCCAGCTAGTCTCTCATTGGTTCTCCCTATTCCTGTTCATCTTCCGCAGAAATTGCAAACTGGGCCAAACAGGAGGTTAAAGGCACTGACTCTCCAAGTCGGGAGAGTGTTAGTAAAGCGTCTGGAATGTTGCACCCGAGTACCAGAGGATGAGAACGGAGACATATTTGAACACGTCTCCCGATCACACGGTTGATCATACTCTGGGTTCCACATGCATGTTTTAGCTGAAGGAAGAATCCCTTAAACCTGGAGAGTTGAGACCCGTGGAATGGGTACCATGCAATATGACTTCAGAGGGTCTTCATTTGCTCACCGAACCTCTCCAATCCTATCACTGCTGCGTTTATGCCCCTGTACACACGCTTGATTCTCTTTCGGAGACATAGCAATCCATAGGTTTTAAGATACTTACTAGTCAGGTACATTCTTAGGCGTTTAATATGGGGTGTTGAGTCCATTTCGTTGAGCAAGGAGTAGCTCTTGTCTATTCCATATTTGGCTTAAGGAACTTTATCTGTGCTCATTTCAATCTCTGGTTTTATGCAGCACCCCAACTCACCTTTCCCCTTAAGCAAGCATAAGTTGGTTTTCTAAATTTGAGACCCTGTTCTGTTTTGTAATCCGGTTCCTGTGTAGCCAAGTTTACATTCCGTGTATTAGTGATATCTTATGATGTTTCTTTTTCTGTGTGACTTATTTCAGTTAGAATCATCATACCTGAATGCACTCATTATGCTGCTACGGGCCTGATGACATAGATGTCATTGCTGAGTGATATTGCATTGTACGTAAGTACCAAACTTCTTCATCCATTTTTCACTTTCTGCGATATTGAACTTGTACCATAAACGAGGTCCTTGTATACAGAGCCGTCCCAAACTTTGGGGTGGCTGTGTCTTTTTGATTTTAATTTCCTTAAGCTATAGGACCATAAGTGGAAGTGCCCTAGGCTCTGTTGCTTTGTTTTTTAGATGTTTCAGGAAACACCATACACTTCTGCCTAGTGACTGTTGGCAATTTACATCCCGCCCATCAGCATAACAAGGCTCCCAGTTCTCCATGGCCTGTCCTGCCTTTCTGGATTTTACACTTTTTTCAGATGGCCCTTTTGACCGGGGGGAAGTGAGACTTCATTGTAGTGCAGATTTCCTTTGCAAGCTTGCTTGGTTGGCCAAAAAGGGCGTATGCGTTTTTTCCTGAATAGGAAAAAACGCATACGCCCTTTTTGGCCAAGTGCATCATTGTGGACGTTCTGCCTCTTTTCCTATGCTTTAAATGCAATTCCAGTATACCTCCTGAAATCGGTTTCCTGCAATTCTGCCCCGCTTTCAAGTCCTCTTGGCAGCCTTACTTCAGTATATTTTTGGACGATAGCTGTCATTTATAACTCTGCAGGTTTGTGAATTACAGTGCCCCTGAGCTCCTTTCTTCAACTCGCTTTCTTGTGAACTGGCCGCAACACCGCAGGATTGCTTCAGGCCCTAATCTGGTTCCGGCACGGCACGCTGAGCCTTTGGTTAATTCCTCTTCCTGGTGGGAAATGAGAGTTAAATTTGCCCGTCCAGACACCTCCAGCTAGTCTCTCATTGTTTCTCCCTATTCCTGTTCATCTTCCGCAGAAATTGCAAACTGGGCCAAACAGGAGGTTAAAGGCACTGACTCTCCAAGTCGGGAGAGTGTTAGTAAAGCATCTGGAATGTTGCACCCGAGTACCAGGGGACGAGAACGGAGACATATTTGAACACGTCTCCCGATCACACGGTTGATCATACTCTGGGTTCCACATGCATGTTTTAGCTGAAGGAAGAATCCCTTAAACCTGGAGAGTTGAGACCCGTGGAATGGGTACCATGCAATATGACTTCAAAGGGTCTTCATTTGCTCACCGAACCTCTCCAACCCTATCACTGCTGCGTTTATTCCCCTCTACACACGCTTGATTCCCTTTCGGAGACATAGCAATCCATAGGTTTTAAGATACTTACTAGTCAGGTACATTCTTAGGCGTTTAATATGGGGTGTTAAGTCCATTTCATTGAGCAAGGAGTAGCTCTTGTCTATTCCATATTTGGCTTAAGGAACTTTATCTGTGCTCATTTCAATCTCTGGTTTTATGCAGCACCCCAACTCACCTTTCCCCTTAAGCAAGCATAAGTTGGTTTTCTAAATTTGAGACCCTGTTCTGTTTTGTAATCCAGTTCCTGTGTAGCCATGTTTACATTGCGTGTATTAGTGATATCTTATGATGTTTCTTTTTCTGTGTGACTTCTTTCAGTTAGAATCATCATAGCTGAATCCACTCATTATGCTGCTACGGGCCTGATGACATAGATGTCATTGCTGAGTGATATTGCATTGTACGTAAGTACCACAACTTCTTCATCCATTTTTCACTTTCTGCGATATTGAACTTGTACCGTAAACGAGGTTCTTGTAAACAGAGCCGTCCCAAACTTTGGGGTGGCTGTGTCTTTTTGATTTTCATTTCCCTAAGCTATAGGACCATAAGTGGAAGTGCCCTAGGCTCTGTTGCTTTGTTTTTTAGATGTGTCAGGAAACACCATACACTTCTCCCGAGTGGCTGTTGGCAATTTACATCCCTCCCATCAGCATAACAAGGCTCCCAGTTCTCCATGGCCTGTCCTGCCTTTCTGGATTTTAAACTTTTTTCAGATGGCCCTTTTGACCGGGCGGAAGTGAGACTTCATTGTAGTGCAGATTTCCTTTGCAAGCTTGCTTGGTTGGCCAAAAAGGGCGTATGCGTTTTTTCCTGAATATATTCAGGAAAAAACGCATACGCCCTTTTTGGCCAAGTGCATCATTGTGGACGTTCTGCCTCTTTTCCTATGCTTTCAATGCAATTCCAGTCTACCTCCTGAACTCGGTTTCCTGCAATTCTGCCCCGCTTTCAAGTCCTCTTGGCAGTCTTACTTCAGTATATTTTTGGACGATAGCTGTCATTTATAACTCTGCAGGTTTGTGAATTACAGTGACCCTGAGCTCCTTTCTTCAACTTGCTTTCTTGCGAGCTGGCCGCAACACCGCAGGATTGCTTCAGGCCCTAATCTGGTTCCGGCACGGCACGCTGAGCCTTTGGTTAATTCCTCTTCCTGGTGGGAAATGAGAGTTAAATTTGCCCGTCCAGGCATCTCCAGCTAGTCTCTCATTGGTTCTCCCTATTCCTGTTCATCTTCCGCAGAAATTGCAAACTGGGCCAAACAGGAGGTTAAAGGCACTGACTCTCCATGTCGGGAGAGTGTTAGTAAATCGTCTGGAATGTTGCACCCGAGAAACAGGGGACGAGAACGGAGACATATTTGAACACGTCTCCCGATCACATGGTTGATCATACTCTGGGTTCCACATGCATGTTTTAGCTGAAGGAAGAATCCCTTAAAGCTGGAGAGTTGAGACCCGTGGAATGGGTACCGTGCAATATGACTTCAAAGGTTCTTCATTTGCTCACCGAACCTCTCCAATTCTACCACTGCTGCGTTTATGCCCCTGTACACACGCTTGATTCTCTTTCGGACACATAGCAATCCATAGGTTTTAAGATACTTACTAGTCAGGTACATTCTTAGGCGTTTAATATGGGGTGTTGAGTCCATTTCGTTGAGCAAGGAGTAGCTCTTGTCTATTCCATATTTGGCTTAAGGTACTTTATCTGTGCTCATTTCAATCTCTGGTTTTATGCAGCACCCCAACTCACCTTTCCCCTTAAGCAAGCATAATTTGGTTTTCTAAATTTGAGACCCTGTTCTGTTTTGTAATCCAGTTCCTGTGTAGCCAAGTTTACATTCCGTGTATTAGTGATATCTTATGATGTTTCTTTTTCTGTGTGACTTCTTTCAGTTAGAATCATCATACCTGAATCCACTCATTATGCTGCTACGGGCCTGATGACATAGAGGTCATTGCTGAGTGATATTGCATTGTACGTAAGTACCACAACTTCTTCATCCATTTTTCACTTTCTGCGATATTGAACTTGTACCGTAAACGAGGTTTTGTAAACAGAGCCGTCCCAAACTTTGGGGTGGCTGTGTCTTTTTGATTTTCATTTCCCTAAGCTATAGGACCATAAGTGGAAGTGCCCTAGGCTCTGTTGCTTTGTTTTTTAGATGTTTCAGGAAACACCATACACTTCTCCCGAGTGGCTGTTGGCAATTTACATCCCGCCCATCAGCATAACAAGGCTCCCAGTTCTCCATGGCCTGTCCTGCCTTTCTGGATTTTACACTTTTTTCAGATGGCCCTTTTGACCGGGGGGAAGTGAGACTTCATTGTAGTGCAGATTTCCTTTGCAAGCTTGCTTGGTTGGCCAAAAAGGGCGTATGCGTTCTTTCCTGAATATATTCAGGAAAAAACGCATACGCCCTTTTTGGCCAAGTGCATCATTGTGGACGTTCTGCCTCTTTTCCTATGCTTTCAATGCAATTCCAGTCTACCTCCTGAAATCGGTTTCCTGCAATTCTGCCCCGCTTTCAAGTCCTCTTGGCAGCCTTACTTCAGTATATTTTTGGACGATAGCTGTCATTTATAACTCTGCAGGTTTGTGAATTACAGTGCCCCTGAGCTCCTTTCTTCAACTAGCTTTCTTGTGAGCTGGCCGCAACACCGCAGGATTGCTTCAGGCCCTAATCTGGTTCCGGCACGGCACGCTGAGCCTTTGGTTAATTCCTCTTCCTGGTGGGAAATGAGAGTTAAATTTGCCCATCCAGACACCTCCAGCTAGTCTCTCATTGGTTCTCCCTATTCCTGTTCATCTTCCGCAGAAATTGCAAACTGGGCCAAACAGGAGGTTAAAGGCACTGACTCTCCAAGTCGGGAGAGTGTTAGTAAAGCGTCTGGAATGTTGCACCCGAGTACCAGGGGACAAGAACGGAGACATATTTGAACACGTCTCCCGATCACACGGTTGATCATACTCTGGGTTCCACATGCATGTTTTAGCTGAAGGAAGAATCCCTTAAACCTGGAGAGTTGAGACCCGTGGAATGGGTACCATGCAATATGACTTCAAAGGGTCTTCATTTGCTCACCGAACCTCTTCAATCCTATCACTGCTGCGTTTATGCCCCTGTACACACGCTTGATTCTCTTTCGGAGACATAGCAATCCATAGGTTTTAAGATACTTACTAGTCAGGTACATTCTTAGGCGTTTAATATGGAGTGTTGAGTCCATTTCGTTGAGCAAGGAGTAGCTCTTGTCTATTCCATATTTGGCTTAAGGAACTTTATCTGTGCTCATTTCAATCTCTGGTTTTATGCAGCACCCCAACTCACCTTTCCCCTTAAGCAAGCATAAGTTGGTTTTCTCAATTTGAGACCCTGTTCTGTTTTGGAATCCAGTTCCTGTGTAGCCAAGTTTACATTCCGTGTATTAGTGATATCTTATGATGTTTCTTTTTCTGTGTGACTTCTTTCAGTTAGAATCATCATACCTGAATCCACTCATTATGCTGCTACGGGCCTGATGACATAGATGTCATTGCTGAGTGATATTGCATTGTACGTAAGTACCACAACTTCTTCATCCATTTTTCACTTTCTGCGATATTGAACTTGTACCGTAAACGAGGTTCTTGTAAACAGAGCCGTCCCAAACTTTGGGGTGGCTGTGTCTTTTTGATTTTCATTTCCCTAAGCTATAGGACCATAAGTGGAAGTGCCCTAGGCTCTGTTGCTTTGTTTTTTAGATGTTTCAGGAAACACCATACACTTCTCCCGAGTGGCTGTTGGCAATTTACATCCCGCCCATCAGCATAACAAGGCTCCCAGTTCTCCATGGCCTGTCCTGCCTTTCTGGATTTTACACTTTTTTCAGATGGCCCTTTTGACCGGGGGGAAGTGAGACTTCATTGTAGTGCAGATTTCCTTTGCAAGCTTGCTTGGTTGGCCAAAAAGGGCGTATGCGTTTTTTCCTGAATATATTCAGAAAAAACGCATACGCCCTTTTTGGCCAAGTGCATCATTGTGGACGTTCTGCCTCTTTTCCTATGCTTTAAATGCAATTCCAGTCTACCTCCTGAAATCGGTTTCCTGCAATTCTGCCCCGCTTTCAAGTCCTCTTGGCAGCCTTACTTCAGTATATTTGTGGATGATAGCTGTCATTTATAACTCTGCAGGTTTGTGAATTACAGTGCCCCTGAGCTCCTTTCTTCAACTCGCTTTCTTGTGAGCTGGCCGCAACACCGCAGGATTGCTTCAGGCCCTAATGTGGTTTCGGCACGGCACACTGAGCCTTTGGTTAATTCCTCTTCCTGCTGGGAAATGAGAGTTAAATTTGCCTGTCCAGACACCTCCAGCTAGTCTCTCATTGGTTCTCCCTATTCCTGTTCATCTTCCGCAGAAATTGCAAACTGGGCCAAACAGGAGGTTAAAGGTACTGACTCTCCAAGTCGGGAGAGTGTTAGTAAAGCGTCTGGAATGTTGCACCCGAGTACCAGGGGACCAGAACGGAGACATATTTGAACACGTCTCCCGATCACACGGTTGATCATACTCTGGGTTCCACATGCATGTTTTAGCTGAAGGAAGAATCCCTTAAACCTGGAGAGTTGAGACCTGTGGAAAGGGTACCATGCAATATGACTTCAAAGGGTCTTCATTTGCTCACCGAACCTCTCCAATCCTATCACTGCTGCGTTTATGCCCCTGTACACACGCTTAATTCTCTTTCGGAGACATAGCAATCCATAGGTTTTAAGATACTTACTAGTCAGGTACATTCTTAGGCGTTTAATATGGGGTGTTGAGTCCATTTCGTTGAGCAAGGAGTAGCTCTTGTCTATTCCATATTTGGCTTAAGGAACTTTATCTGTGCTCATTTCAATCTCTGGTTTTATGCAGCACCCCAACTCACCTTTCCCCTTAAGCAAGCATAAGTTGGTTTTCTCAATTTGAGACCCTGTTCTGTTTTGTAATCCAGTTCCTGTGTAGCCAAGTTTACATTCCGTGTATTAGTGATATCTTATGATGTTTCTTTTTCTGTGTGACTTCTTTCAGTTAGAATCATCATACCTGAATCCACTCATTATGCTGCTACGGGCCTGATGACATAGATGTCATTGCTGAGTGATATTGCATTGTACGTAAGTACCACAACTTCTTCATCCATTTTTCACTTTCTGCGATATTGAACTTGTACCGTAAACGAGGTTCTTGTAAACAGAGCCGTCCCAAACTTTGGGGTGGCTGTGTCTTTTTGATTTTCATTTCCCTAAGCTATAGGACCATAAGTGGAAGTGCCCTAGGCTCTGTTGCTTTGTTTTTTAGATGTTTCAGGAAACACATACACTTCTCCTGAGTGGCTGTTGGCAATTTACATCCCGCCCATCAGCATAACAAGGCTCCCAGTTCTCCATGGCCTGTCCTGCCTTTCTGGATTTTACACTTTTTTCAGATGGCCCTTTTGACCGGGGGGAAGTGAGACTTCATTGTAGTGCAGATTTCCTTTGCAAGCTTGCTTGGTTGGCCAAAAAGGGCGTATGCGTTTTTTCCTGAATATATTCAGGAAAAAACGCATACGCCCTTTTTGGCCAAGTGCATCATTGTGGACGTTCTGCCTCTTTTCCTATGCTTTCAATGCAATTCCAGTCTACCTCCTGAAATCGGTTTCCTGCAATTCTGCCCCGCTTTCAAGTCCTCTTGGCAGCCTTACTTCAGTATATTTTTGGACGATAGCTGTCATTTATAACTCTGCAGGTTTGTGAATTACAGTGCCCCTGAGCTCCTTTCTTCAACTCGCTTTCTTGTGAGCTGGCCGCAACACCGCAGGATTGCTTCAGGCCCTAATGTGGTTCCGGCACGGCACGCTGAGCCTTTGGTTAATTCCTCTTCCTGGTGGGAAATGAGAGTTAAATTTGCCCGTCCAGACACCTCCAGCTAGTCTCTCATTGGTTCTCCCTATTCCTGTTCATCTTCCGCAGAAATTGCAAACTGGGCCAAACAGGAGGTTAAAGGCACTGACTCTCCAAGTCGGGAGAGTGTTAGTAAAGCGTCTGGAATGTTGCACCCGAGTACCAGGGGACCAGAACGGAGACATATTTGAACACGTCTCCCGATCACACGGTTGATCATACTCTGGGTTCCACATGCATGTTTTAGCTGAAGGAAGAATCCCTTAAACCTGGAGAGTTGAGACCCGTGGAATGGGTACCATGCAATATGACTTCAAAGGGTCTCCATTTGCTCACCGAACCTCTCCAATCCTATCACTGCTGCGTTTATGCCCCTGTACACACGCTTGATTCTCTTTCGGAGACATAGCAATCCATAGGTTTTAAGATACTTACTAGTCAGGTACATTCTTAGGCGTTTAATATGGGCTGTTGAGTCCATTTCGTTGCGCAAGGAGTAGCTCTTGTCTATTCCATATTTGGCTTAAAGAACTTACTCTGTGCTCATTTCAATCTCTGGTTTTATGCAGCACCCCAACTCACCTTTCCCCTTAAGCAAGCATAAGTTGGTTTTCTAAATTTGAGACCCTGTTCTGTTTTGTAATCCAGTTCCTGTGTAGCCAAGTTTACATTCCGTGTATTAGTGATATCTTATGATGTTTCTTTTTCTGCGTGACTTATTTCAGGTAGAATCATCATACCTGAATCCTCTCATTATGCTGCTACGGGCCTGATGACGTAGATGTCATTGCTGAGTGATATTGCATTGTACGTAAGTACCACAGCTTCTTCATCCATTTTTCACTTTCTGCGATATTGAACTTGTACCGTAAACGAGGTTCTTGTAAACAGAGCCGTCCCAAACATTGGGGTGGCTGTGTCTTTTTGATTTTCATTTCCCTAAGCTATAGGACCATAAGTGGAAGTGTCCTGGGTTCTGTTGCTTTGATTTTTAGATGTTTCAGGAAACACCATACACTTCTCCCGAGTGGCTGTTGGCAATTTACATCCCGCCCATCAGCATAACAAGGCTCCCAGTTCTCCATGGCCTGTCCTGCCTTTCTGGATATTACACTTTTTTCAGATGGCCCTTTTGACCGGGGGGAAGTGAGACTTCATTGTAGTGCAGATTTCCTTTGCAAGCTTGCTTGGTTGGCCAAAAAGGGCGTATGCGTTTTTTCCTGGATATATTCAGGAAAAAACGCATACGCCCTTTTTGGCCAAGTGCATCATTGTGGACGTTCTGCCTCTTTTCCTATGCTTTAAATGCAATTCCAGTCTACCTCCTGAAATCGGTTTCTTGCAACTCTGCCCCGCTTTCAAATCCTCTTGGCAGCCTTACTTTAGTATATTTTTGGACGATAGCTGTCATTTATAACTCTGCAGGTCTGTGAATTACAGTGCCCCTGAGCTCCTTTCTTCAACTCGCTTTCTTGTGAGCTGGCCGCAACACCGCAGGATTGCTTCAGGCCCTAATCTGGTTCCGGCACGGCATGCTGAGCCTTTGGTTAATTCCTCTTCCTGGTGGGAAATGAGAGTTAAATTTGCCCGTCCAGACACCTCCAGCTAGTCTCTCATTGGTTCTCCCTATTCCTGTTCATCTTCCACAGAAATTGCAAACTGGGCCAAACAGGAGGTTAAAGGCACTGACTCTCCAAGTCGGGAGAGTGTTAGTAAAGCGTCTGGAATGTTGCACCCGAGTACCAGGGGACGAGATCGGAGACATATTTGAAGACTTCTCCCGATCACACGGTTGATCATACTCTGGGTTCCACATGCATGTTTTAGCTGAAGGAAGAATCCCTTAAACCTGGAGAGTTGAGACCCGTGGAATGGGTACCATGCAATATGACTTCAAAGGGTCTTCATTTGCTCACCGAACCTCTCCAATCCTATCACTGCTGCGTTTATGCCCCTGTACACACGCTTGATTCTCTTTTGGAGACATAGCAATCCATAGGTTTTAAGATACTTACTAGTCAGGTACATTCTTAGGCGTTTAATATGGGGTGTTGAGTCCATTTCGTTGAGCAAGGAGTAGCTCTTGTCTATTCCATATTTGGCTTAAGGAACTTACTCTGTGCTCATTTCAATCTCTGGTTTTATGCAGCACCCCAACTCACCTTTCCCCTTAAGCAAGCATAAGTTGGTTTTCTAAATTTGAGACCCTGTTCTGTTTTGTAATCCAGTTACTGTGTAGCCAAGTTTACATTCCGTGTATTAGTGATATCTTATGATGTTTCTTTTTCTGCGTGACTTATTTCAGGTAGAATCATCATACCTGAATCCTCTCATTATGCTGCTACGGGCCTGATGACGTAGATGTCATTGCTGAGTGATATTGCTTTGTACGTAAGTACCACAGCTTCTTCATCCATTTTTCACTTTCTGCGATGTTGAACTTGTACCGTAAACGAGGTCCTTGTAAACAGAGCCGTCCCAAACTTTGGGGTGGCTGTGTCTTTTTGATTTTCATTTCCCTAAGCTATAGGACCATAAGTGGAAGTGCCCTAGGCTCTGTTGCTTTGTTTTTTAGATGTTTCAGGAAACATCATACACTTCTCCTGAGTGGCTGTTGGCAATTTACATCCCGCCCATCAGCATAACAAGGCTCCCAGTTCTCCATGGCCTGTCCTGCCTTTCTGGATTTTACACTTTTTTCAGATGGCCCTTTTGACCGGGGGGAAGTGAGTCTTCATTGTAGTGCAGATTTCCTTTGCAAGCTTGCTTGGTTGGCCAAAAAGGGCGTATGCGTTTTTTCCTGAATATATTCAGGAAAAAACGCATACGCCCTTTTTGGCCAAGTGCATCATTGTGGACGTTCTGCCTCTTTTCCTATGCTTTCAATGCAATTCCAGTCTACCTCCTGAAATCGGTTTCCTGCAATTCTGCCCCGCTTTCAAGTCCTCTTGGCAGCCTTACTTCAGTATATTTTTGGACGATAGCTGTCATTTATAACTCTGCAGGTTTGTGAATTACAGTGCCCCTGAGCTCCTTTCTTCAACTCGCTTTCTTGTGAGCTGGCCGCAACACCGCAGGATTGCTTCAGGCCCTAATCCGGTTCCGGCACGGCACGCTGAGCCTTTGGTTAATTCCTCTTCCTGGTGGGAAATGAGAGTTAAATTTGCCCGTCCAGACACCTCCAGCTAGTCTCTCATTGGTTCTCCCTATTCCTGTTCATCTTCCGCAGAAATTGCAAACTGGGCCAAACAGGAGGTTAAAGGCACTGACTCTCCAAGTCGGGAGAGTGTTAGTAAAGCGTCTGGAATGTTGCACCCGAGTACCAGGGGACGAGAACGGAGACATATTTGAAGACGTCTCCCGATCACACGGTTGATCATACTCTGGGTTCCACATGCATGTTTTAGCTGAAGGAAGAATCCCTTAAACCTGGAGAGTTGAGACCCGTGGAATGGGTACCATGCAATATGACTTCAAAGGGTCTTCATTTGCTCACCGAAACTCTCCAATCCTATCACTGCTGCGTTTATGCCCCTGTGCACACGCTTGATTCTCTTTCGGAGACATAGCAATCCATAGGTTTTAAGATACTTAGTAGTCAGGTACATTCTTAGGCGTTTAATATGGGGTGTTGAGTCCATTTCGTTGAGCAAGGAGTAGCTCTTGTCTATTCCATATTTGGCTTAAGGAACTTTATCTGTGCTCATTTCAATCTCTGGTTTTATGCAGCACCCCAACTCACCTTTCCCCTTAAGCAAGCATAAGTTGGTTTTCTAAATTTTTGACCCTGTTCTGTTTTGTAATCCAGTTCCTGTGTAGCCAAGTTTACATTCCGTGTATTAGTGATATCTTATGATGTTTCTTTTTCTGTGTGACTTCTTTCAGTTAGAATCATCATACCTGAATGCACTCATTATGCTGCTACGGGCCTGATGACATAGATGTCATTGCTGAGTGATATTGCATTGTACGTAAGTACCACAACTTCTTCATCCATTTTTCACTTTCTGCGATATTGAACTTGTACCGTAAACGAGGTTCTTGTAAACAGTGCCGTCCCAAACTTTGGGGTGGCTGTGTCTTTTTGATTTTCATTTCCCTAAGCTATAGGACCATAAGTGGAAGTGCCCTAGGCTCTGTTGCTTTGTTTTTTAGATGTTTCAGGAAACACCATACACTTCTCCAGAGTGGCTGTTGGCAATTTACATCCCGCCCATCAGCATAACAAGGCTCCCAGTTCTCCATGGCCTGTCCTGCCTTTCTGGATTTTACACTTTTTTCAGATGGCCCTTTTGACCGGGGGGAAGTGAGACTTCATTGTAGTGCAGATTTCCTTTGCAAGCTTGCTTGGTTGGCCAAAAAGGGCGTATGCGTTTTTTCCTGAATATATTCAGGAAAAAACGCATACGCCCTTTTTGGCCAAGTGCATCATTGTGGACGTTCTGCCTCTTTTCCTATGCTTTCAATGCAATTCCAGTCTACCTCCTGAAATCGGTTTCCTGCAATTCGGCCCCGCTTTCAAGTCCTCTTGGCAGCCTTACTTCAGTATATTTTTGGACGATAGCTGTCATTTATAACTCTGCAGGTTTGTGAATTACAGTGCCCCTGAGCTCCTTTCTTCAACTCGCTTTCTTGTGAGCTGGCCGCAACACCGCAGGATTGCTTCAGGCCCTAATCTGGTTCCGGCACGGCACGCTGAGCCTTTGGTTAATTCCTCTTCCTGGTGGGAAATGAGAGTTAAATTTGCCCGTCCAGACACCTCCAGCTAGTCTCTCATTGGTTCTCCCTATTCCTGTTCATCTTCCGCAGAAATTGCAAACTGGGCCAAACAGGAGGTTAAAGGCACTGACTCTCCAAGTCGGGAGAGTGTTAGTAAAGCGTCTGGAATGTTGCACCCGAGTACCAGGGGACGAGAACGGAGACATATTTGAAGACGTCTCCCGATCACACGGTTGATCATACTCTGGGTTCCACATGCATGTTTTAGCTGAAGGAAGAATCCCTTAAACCTGGAGAGTTGAGACCCGTGGAATGGGTACCATGCAATATGACTTCAAAGGGACTTCATTTGCTCACCGAACCTCTCCAATCCTATCACTGCTGCGTTTATTCCCCTGTACACACGCTTGATTCCCTTTCGGAGAAATAGCAATCCATAGGTTTTAAGATACTTACTAGTCAGGTACATTCTTAGGCGTTTAATATGGGGTGTTGAGTCCATTTCGTTGAGCAAGGAGTAGCTCTTGTCTATTCCATATTTGGCTTAAGGAACTTTATCTGTGCTCATTTCAATCTCTGGTTTTATGCAGCACCCCAACTCACCTTTCCCCTTAAGCAAGCATAAGTTGGTTTTCTAAATTTGAGACCCTGTTCTCTTTTGTAATGCAGTTCCTGTGTAGCCAAGTTTACATTCCGTGTATTAGAGATAGCTTATGATGTTTCTTTTTCTGTGTGACTTCTTTCAGTTAGAATCATCATACCTGAATCCACTCATTATGCTGCTACGGGCCTGATGACATAGATGTAATTGCTGAGTGATATTGCATTGTACGTAAGTACCACAACTTCTTCATCCATTTTTCACTTTCTGCGATATTGAACTTGTACCGTAAACGAGGTTCTTGTAAACAGAGCCGTCCCAAACTTTGGGGTGGCTGTGTCTTTTTGATTTTCATTTCCCTAAGCTATAGGACCATAAGTGGAAGTGCCCTAGGCTCTGTTGCTTTGTTTTTTAGATGTTTCAGGAAACACCATACATTTCTCCTGAGTGGCTGTTGGCAATTTTCATCCCGCCCATCAGCATAACAAGGCTCCCAGTTCTCTATGGCCTGTCCTGCCTTTCTGGATTTTACACTTTTTTCAGATGGCCCTTATGACCGGGGGGAAGTGAGACTTCATTGTAGTGCAGATTTCCTTTGCAAGCTTGCTTGGTTGGCCAAAAAGGGCGTATGCGTTTTTTCCTGAATATATTCAGGAAAAAACGCATACGCCGTTTTTGGCCAAGTGCATCATTGTGGACGTTCTGTCTCTTTTCCTATGCTTTAAATGCAATTCCTGTCTACCTCCTGAAATTGGTTTCCTGCAATTCTGCTCCGCTTTCAAGTCCTCTTGGCAGCCTTTCTTCAGTATATTTTTGGACGATAGCTGTCATTTATAACTCTGCAGGTTTGTGAATTACAGTGCCCCTGAACTCCTTCCTTCAACTTGCTTTCTTGTGAGCTGGCCGCAACACCGCAGGATTGCTTCAGGCCCTAATCTGGTTCCGGCATGGCACGCTGAGCCTTTGGTTAATTCCTCTTCCTGGTGGGAAATGAGAGTTAAATTTGCCCGTCCAGACACCTCCAGCTAGTCTCTCATTGGTTCTCCCTATTCCTGTTCATCTTCCGCAGAAATTGCAAACTGGGCCAAACAGGAGGTTAAAGGCACTGACTCTCCAAGTCGGGAGAGTGTTAGTAAAGCGTCTGGAATGTTGCACCCGAGTACCAGGGGACGAGAACGGAGACATATTTGAACACGTCTCCCGATCACACGGTTGATCATACTCTGGGTTCCACATGCATGTTTTAGCTGAAGGAAGAATCCCTTAAACCTGGAGAGTTGAGACCCGTGGAATGGGTACCATGCAATATGACTTCAAAGGGTCTTCATTTGCTCACCGAACCTCTCCAATCCTATCACTGCTGCGTTTATGCCCCTGTGCACACGCTTGATTCTCTTTCGGAGACATAGCAATCCATAGGTTTTAAGATACTTACTAGTCAGGTACATTCTTAGGCGTTTAATATGGGGTGTTGAGTCCATTTCGTTGAGCAAGGAGTAGCTCTTGTCTATTCCATATTTGGCTTAAGGAACTTTATCTGTGCTCATTTCAATCTCTGGTTTTATGCAGCACCCCAACTCACCTTTCCCATTAAGCAAGCATAAGTTGGTTTTCTAAATTTGAGACCCTGTTCTGTTTTGTAATCCAGTTCCTGTGTAGCCAAGTTTACATTCCGTGTATTAGTGATATCTTATGATGTTTCTTTTTCTGTGTGACTTCTTTCAGTTAGAATCATCATACCTGAATGCACTCATTATGCTGCTACGGGCCTGATGTCATAGATGTCATTGCTGAGTGATATTGCATTGTACGTAAGTACCACAACTTCTTCATCCATTTTTCACTTTCTGCGATATTGAACTTGTACCGTAAACGAGGTTCTTGTAAACAGAGCCGTCCCAAACTTTGGGGTGGCTGTGTCTTTTTGATTTTCATTTCCCTAAGCTATAGGACCATAAGTGGAAGTGCCCTAGGCTCTGTTGCTTTGTTTTTTAGATGTTTCAGGAAACACCATACACTTCTCCAGAGTGGCTGTTGGCAATTTACATCCCGCCCATCAGCATAACAAGGCTCCCAGTTCTCCATGGCCTGTCCTGCCTTTCTGGATTTTACACTTTTTTCAGATGGCCCTTTTGACCGGGGGGAAGTGAGACTTCATTGTAGTGCAGATTTCCTTTGCAAGCTTGCTTGGTTGGCCAAAAAGGGCGTATGCGTTTTTTCCTGAATATATTCAGGAAAAAACGCATACGCCCTTTTTGGCCAAGTGCATCATTGTGGACGTTCTGCCTCTTTTCCTATGCTTTCAATGCAATTCCAGTCTACCTCCTGAAATCGGTTTCCTGCAATTCTGCCCCGCTTTCAAGTCCTCTTGGCAGCCTTACTTCAGTATATTTTTGGACGATAGCTGTCATTTATAACTCTGCAGGTTTGTGAATTACAGTGCCCCTGAGCTCCTTTCTTCAACTCGCTTTCTTGTGAGCTGGCCGCAACACCGCAGGATTGCTTCAGGCCCTAATCCGGTTCCGGCACGGCACGCTGAGCCTTTGGTTAATTCCTCTTCCTGGTGGGAAATGAGAGTTAAATTTGCCCGTCCAGACACCTCCAGCTAGTCTCTCATTGGTTCTCCCTATTCCTGTTCATCTTCCGCAGAAATTGCAAACTGGGCCAAACAGGAGGTTAAAGGCACTGACTCTCCAAGTCGGGAGAGTGTTAGTAAAGCGTCTGGAATGTTGCACCCGAGTACCAGGGGACGAGAACGGAGACATATTTGAAGACGTCTCCCGATCACACGGTTGATCATACTCTGGGTTCCACATGCATGTTTTAGCTGAAGGAAGAATCCCTTAAACCTGGAGAGTTGAGACCCGTGGAATGGGTACCATGCAATATGACTTCAAAGGGTCGTCATTTGCTCACCGAAACTCTCCAATCCTATCACTGCTGCGTTTATGCCCCTGTGCACACGCTTGATTCTCTTTCGGAGACATAGCAATCCATAGGTTTTAAGATACTTAGTAGTCAGGTACATTCTTAGGCGTTTAATATGGGGTGTTGAGTCCATTTCGTTGAGCAAGGAGTAGCTCTTGTCTATTCCATATTTGGCTTAAGGAACTTTATCTGTGCTCATTTCAATCTCTGGTTTTATGCAGCACCCCAACTCACCTTTCCCCTTAAGCAAGCATAAGTTGGTTTTCTGAATTTGAGACCCTGTTCTGTTTTGTAATCCAGTTCCTGTGTAGCC
>NW_027207850.1:0-70393 GCF_963455315.2 Globicephala melas
AAGTGGAAGTGCCCTAGGCTCTGTTGCTTTGTTTTTTAGATGTTTCAGGAAACACCATACACTTCTCCCCAGTGTCTGTTGGCAATTTACATCCCGCCCATCAGCATAACAAGGCTCCCAGTTCTCCATGGCCTGTCCTGCCTTTCTGGATTTTACACTTTTTGCAGATGGCCCTTTTGACCGGGGGGAAGTGAGACTTCATTGTAGTACAGATTTCCTTTGCAAGTTTGCTTGGTTGGCCAAAAAGGGCGTATGCGTTTTTTCCTGAATATATTCAGGAAAAACGCATACGCCCTTTTTGGCCAAGTGCATCATTGTGGACGTTCTGCCTCTTTTCCTATGCTTTCAATGCAATTCCAGTCTACCTCCTGAAATCGGTTTCCTGCAATTCTGCCCCGCTTTCAAGTCCTCTTGGCAGCCTTACTTCAGTATATTTTTGGACGATAGCTGTCATTTATAACTCTGCAGGTTTGAGAATTACAGTGCCCCTGAGCTCCATTCTTCAACTCGCTTTCTTGTGAGCTGGCCGCAACAGCGCAGGATGGCTTCAGGCCCTAATCTGGTTCCGGCACGGCACGCTGAGCCTTTGGTTAATTCCTCTTCCTGGTGGGAAATGAGAGTTAAATTTGCCCGTCCAGACACCTCCAGCTAGTCTCTCATTGGTTCTCGCTATTCCTGTTCATCTTCCGCAGAAATTGCAAACTGGGCCAAACAGGAGGTTAAAGGGACTGACTCTCCAAGTCGGGAGAGTGTTAGTAAAGCGTCTGGAATGTTGCACCCGAGTACCAGGGTACGAAAACTGAGACATATTTGAACACGTCTCCCGATCACATGGTTGATCATACGCTAGGTTCCACATGCATGTTTTAGCTGAAGGAACAATACCTTAAAACTGGGTAGTTGAAACCCGTGGAATGGGTACCATGTAATATGACTTCAAAGGGTCTTCATTTGCTCACCGAACCTCTCCAATCCTATCACTGCTGCGTTTATGCCCCTGTACACACGCTTGATTCTCCTTTGGAGACATAGCAATCCATAGGTTTTAAGATACTTACTAGTAAGTTACATTCTTAGTCGTTGAATATGGGGTGTTGAGTCCATTTCGTTGAGCAAGGAGTAGCTCTTGTCTATTCCATATTTGGCTTAACGAACTTTATCTGTGCTCATTTCAATCTCTGGTTTTATGCAGCACCCCAACTCACCTTTCCCCTTAAGCAAGCATAAGTTGGTTTTCTAAATTTGAGACCCTGTTCTGTTCTGTAATTCAGTTCCTGTGTAGCCAAGTTTACATTCCGTGTATTAGTGATATCTTATGATGTTTCTTTTTCTGTGTGACTTATTTCAGTTAGAATCATCGTACCTGAATCCACTCATTATGCTGCTACGGGCCTGATGACATAGATTTCATTGCTGAGTGATACTGCATTGTACGTAAGTACCACAAGTTCTTTATCCATTTTTCACTTTCTGTGATATTGAACTTGTACGGTAAATGACGTTCTTGTAAACAGAGGCGTCCCAAACTTTGGGGTGGCTGGGTCTTTTTGATTTTAATTTCCCTAAGCTATAGGACCATAAGTGGAAGTGCCCTAGGCTCTGTTGCTTTGTTTTTTAGATGTTTCAGGAAACACCATACACTTCTCCCGAGTGTCTGTTGGCAATTTACATCCCGCCCATCAGCATAACAAGGCTCCCAGTTCTCCATGGCCTGTCCTGCCTTTCTGGATTTTACACTTTTTTCAGATGGCCCTTTTGACCGGGGGGAAGTGAGACTTCATTGTAGTGCAGATTTCCTTTGCAAGCTTGCTTGGTTGGCCAAAAAGGGCGTATGCGTTTTTTCCTGAATATATTCAGGAAAAAACGCATACGCCCTTTTTGGCCAAGTGCATCATTGTGGACGTTCTGCCTCTTTTCCTATGCTTTCGATGCAATTCCAGTCTACCTCCTGAAATCGGTTTCCTGCAATTCTGCCCCGCTTTCAAGTCCTCTTGGCAGCCTTACTTCAGTATATTTTTGGACGATAGCTGTCATTTATAACTCTGCAGGTTTGTGAATTACAGTGCCCCTGAGCTCCTTTCTTCAACTCGCTTTCTTGTGAGCTGGCCGCAACACCGCAGGATGGCTTCAGGCCCTAATCTGGTTCCGGCACGGCACGCTGAGCCTTTGGTTATTTCCTCTTCCTGGTGGGAAATGAGAGTGAAATTTGCCCGTCCAGACACCTCCAGCTAGTCTCTCATTGGTTCTCCCTATTCCTGTTCATCTTCCGCAGAAATTGCAAACTGGGCTAAACAGGAGGTTAAAGGCTGACTCTCCAAGTGGGGAGAGTGTTAGTAAAGCATCTGGAATGTTGCACCCGAGTACCAGGGGAGGAAAACTGAGACATATTTGAACAGGTCTCCCGTTCACATGGTTGATCATACTCTGGGTTCCACATGCATGTTTTAGCTGAAGGAAGAATACCTTAAACCTGGGTAGTTGAAACCCGTGGAATGGGTACCATGCAATATGACTTCAAAGGGTCTTCATTTGCTCACCGAACCTCTCCAATCCTATCACTGCTGCGTTTATGTCCCTGTACACATGCTTGATTCTCTTTCGGAGACATAGCAATCCATAGGTTTTAAGATACTTAAGAGTCAGGTACATTCTTAGGCGTTTAATATGCGGTGTTGAGTCCATTTCGTTGAGCAAGGAGTAGCTCTTGTCTATTCCATATTTGGCTTAAGGAACTTTATCTGTGCTCATTTCAATCTCTGGTTTTATGCAGCACCCCAACTCACCTTTACCCTTAAACAAGCATAAGTTGGTTTTCTAAATTTGAGACCCTGTTCTGTTCTGTAATTCAGTTCCTGTGTAGCCAAGTTTACATTCCGTGTATTACTGATATCTTATGATGTTTCTTTTTCTGTGTGACTTATTTCAGTTAGAATCATCGTACCTGAATCCACTCATTGTGCTGCTACGGGCCTGATGACATAGATTTCACTGCTGAGTGATACTGCATTGTACGTAAGTACCACAAGTTCTTTATCCATTTTTCACTTTCTGTGATATTGAACTTGTACGGTAAACGAGGTTCTTGTAAACAGAGGCGTCCCAAACATTGGGGTGGCTGTATCTTTTTGATTTTAATTTCCCTAAGCTATAGGACCATAAGTGGAAGTGCCCTAGGCTCTGTTGCTTTGTTTTTTAGACGTTTCAGGAAACACCATACACTTCTCCCGAGTGTCTGTTGGCAATTTACATCCCGCCCATCAGCATAACAAGGCTCCCAGTTCTCCATGGCCTGTCCTGCCTTTCTGGATTTTACACTTTTTTCAGATGGCCCTTTTGACCGGGGGGAAGTGAGACTTCATTGTAGTGCAGATTTCCTTTGCAAGCTTGCTTGGTTGGCCAAAAAGGGCGTATGCGTTTTTTCCTGAATATATTCAGGAAAAAACGCATACGCCCTTTTTGGCCAAGTGCATCATTGTGGACGTTCTGCCTCTTTTCCTATGCTTTCAATGCAATTCCAGTCTACCTCCTGAAATCGGTTTCCTGCAATTCTGCCCCGCTTTCAAGTCCTCTTGGCAGCCTTACTTCAGTATATTTTTGGACGATAGTTGTCATTTATAACTCTGCAGGTTTGTGAATTACAGTGCCCCTGAGCTCCTTTCTTAAACTCGCTTTCTTGTGAGCTGGCCGCAACACCGCAGGATGGCTTCAGGCCCTAATCTGGTTCCGGCACGGCACGCTGAGCCTTTGGTTATTTCCTCTTCCTGGTGGGAAATGAGAGTTAAATTTGCCCGTCCAGACACCTCCAGCTAGTCTCTCATTGGTTCTCGCTATTCCTGTTCATCTTCCGCAGAAATTGCAAACTGGGCCAAACAGGAGGTTAAAGGGACTGACTCTCCAAGTCGGGAGAGTGTTAGTAAAGCGTCTGGAATGTTGCACCCGAGTACCAGGGTACGAAAACTGAGACATATTTGAACACGTCTCCCAATCACATGGTTGATCATACTCTAGGTTCCACATGCATGTTTTAGCTGAAGGAAGAATACCTTAAACCTGGGTAGTTGAAACCCGTGGAATGGGTACCATGCAATATGACTTCAAAGGGTCTTCATTTGCTCACCGAACCTCTCCAATCCTATCACTGCTGCGTTTATGTCCCTGTACACATGCTTGATTCTCTTTCGGAGACATAGCAATCCATAGGTTTTAAGATACTTAAGAGTCAGGTACATTCTTAGGCGTTTAATATGCGGTGTTGAGTCCATTTCGTTGAGCAAGGAGTAGCTCTTGTCTATTCCATATTTGGCTTAAGGAACTTTATCTGTGCTCATTTCAATCTCTGGTTTTATGCAGCACCCCAACTCACCTTTACCCTTAAACAAGCATAAGTTGGTTTTCTAAATTTGAGACCCTGTTCTGTTCTGTAATTCAGTTCCTGTGTAGCCAAGTTTACATTCCGTGTAATACTGATATCTTATGATGTTTCTTTTTCTGTGTGACTTATTTCAGTTAGAATCATCGTACCTGAATCCACTCATTGTGCTGCTACGGGCCTGATGACATAGATTTCACTGCTGAGTGATACTGCATTGTACGTAAGTACCACAAGTTCTTTATCCATTTTTCACTTTCTGTGATATTGAACTTGTACGGTAAACGAGGTTCTTGTAAACAGAGGCGTCCCAAACTTTGGGGTGGCTGTGTCTTTTTGATTTTAATTTCCCTAAGCTATAGGACCATAAGTGGAAGTGCCCTAGGCTCTGTTGCTTTGTTTTTTAGATGTTTCAGGAAACACCATACACTTCTCCCCAGTGTCTGTTGGCAATGTACATCCCGCCCATCAGCATAACAAGGCTCCCAGTTCTCCATGGCCTGTCCTGCCTTTCTGGATTTTACACTTTTTTCAGATGGCCCTTTTGACCGGGGGGAAGTGAGACTTCATTGTAGTGCAGATTTCCTTTGCAAGCTTGCTTGGTTGGCCAAAAAGGGCGTATGCGTTTTTTCCTGAATATATTCAGGAAAAAACGCATACGCCCTTTTTGGCCAAGTGCATCATTGTGGACGTTCTGCCTCTTTTCCTATGCTTTCGATGCAATTCCAGTCTACCTCCTGAAATCGGTTTCCTGCAATTCTGCCCCGCTTTCAAGTCCTCTTGGCAGCCTTACTTCAGTATATTTTTGGACGATAGTTGTCATTTATAACTCTGCAGGTTTGTGAATTACAGTGCCCCTGAGCTCCTTTCTTCAACTCGTTTTCTTGTGAGCTGGCCGCAACACCGCAGGATGGCTTCAGGCCCTAATCTGGTTCCGGCACGGCACGCTGAGCCTTTGGTTATTTCCTCTTCCTGGTGGGAAATGAGAGTTAAATTTGCCCGTCCAGACACCTCCAGCTAGTCTCTCCTTGGTTCTCGCTATTCCTGTTCATCTTCCGCAGAAATTGCAAACTGGGCCAAACAGGAGGTTAAAGGGACTGACTCTCCAAGTCGGGAGAGTGTTAGTAAAGCGTCTGGAATGTTGCACCCGAGTACCAGGTTACGAAAACTGAGACATATTTGAACACGTCTCCCGATCACATGGTTGATCATACTCTAGGTTCCACATGCATGTTTTAGCTGAAGGAAGAATACCTTAAACCTGGGTAGTTGAAACCCGTGGAATGGGTACCATGCAATATGACTTCAAAGGGTCTTCATTTGCTCACCGAACCTCTCCAATCCTATCACTGCTGCGTTTATGTCCCTGTACACATGCTTGATTCTCTTTCGGAGACATAGCAATCCATAGGTTTTAAGATACTTAAGAGTCAGGTACATTCTTAGGCGTTTAATATGCGGTGTTGAGTCCATTTCGTTGAGCAAGGAGTAGCTCTTGTCTATTCCATATTTGGCTTAAGGAACTTTATCTGTGCTCATTTCAATCTCTGGTTTTATGCAGCACCCCAACTCACCTTTACCCTTAAACAAGCATAAGTTGGTTTTCTAAATTTGAGACCCTGTTCTGTTCTGTAATTCAGTTCCTGTGTAGCCAAGTTTACATTCCGTGTATTACTGATATCTTATGATGTTTCTTTTTCTGTGTGACTTATTTCAGTTAGAATCATCGTATCTGAATCCACTCATTGTGCTGCTACGGGCCTGATGACATAGATTTCACTGCTGAGTGATACTGCATTGTACGTAAGTACCACAAGTTCTTTATCCATTTTTCACTTTCTGTGATATTGAACTTGTACGGTAAACCAGGTTCTTGTAAACAGAGGCGTCCCAAACATTGGGGTGGCTGTATCTTTTTGATTTTAATTTCCCTAAGCTATAGGACCATAAGTGGAAGTGCCCTAGGCTCTGTTGCTTTGTTTTTTAGATGTTTCAGGAAACACCATACACTTCTCCCGAGTGTCTGTTGGCAATTTACATCCCGCCCATCAGCATAACAAGGCTCCCAGTTCTCCATGGCCTGTCCTGCCTTTCTGGATTTTACACTTTTTTCAGATGGCCCTTTTGACCGGGGGGAAGTTAGACTTCATTGTAGTGCAGATTTCCTTTGCAAGCTTGCTTGGTTGGCGAAAAAGTGCGTATGCGTTTTTTCCTGAATATATTCAGGAAAAAACGCATACGCCCTTTTTGGCCAAGTGCATCATTGTGGACGTTCTGCCTCTTTTCCTATGCTTTCAATGCAATTCCAGTCTACCTCCTGAAATCGGTTTCCTGCAATTCTGCCCCGCTTTCAAGTCCTCTTGGCAGCCTTACTTCAGTATATTTTTGGACGATAGTTGTCATTTATAACTCTGCAGGTTTGTGAATTACAGTGCCCCTGAGCTCCTTTCTTCAACTCGCTTTCTTGTGAGCTGGCCGCAACCCCGCAGGATGGCTTCAGGCCCTAATCTGGTTCCGGCACGGCACGCTGAGCCTTTGGTTATTTCCTCTTCCTGGTGGGAAATGAGAGTTAAATTTGCCCGTCCAGACACCTCCAGCTAGTCTCTCATTGGTTCTCGCTATTCCTGTTCATCTTCCGCAGAAATTGCAAACTGGGCCAAACAGGAGGTTAAAGGGACTGACTCTCCAAGTCGGGAGAGTGTTAGTAAAGCGTCTGAAATGTTGCACCCGAGTACCAGGGTACGAAAACTGAGACATATTTGAACACGTCTCCCGATCACATGGTTGATCATACTCTAGGTTCCACATGCATGTTTTAGCTGAAGGAAGAATACCTTAAAACTGGGTAGTTGAAACCCGTGGAATGGGTACCATGCAATATGACTTCAAAGGGTCTTCATTTGCTCACCGAACCTCTCCAATCCTATCACTGCTGCGTTTATGTCCCTGTACACATGCTTGATTCTCTTTCGGAGACATAGCAATCCATAGGTTTTAAGATACTTAAGAGTCAGGTACATTCTTAGGCGTTTAATATGCGGTGTTGAGTCCATTTCGTTGAGCAAGGAGTACCTCTTGTCTATTCCATATTTGGCTTAAGGAACTTTATCTGTGCTCATTTCAATCTCTGGTTTTATGCAGCACCCCAACTCACCTTTCCCCTTAAACAAGCATAAGTTGGTTTTCTAAATTTGAGACCCTGTTCTGTTCTGTAATTCAGTTCCTGTGTAGCCAAGTTTACATTCCGTGTATTACTGATATCTTATGATGTTTCTTTTTCTGTGTGACTTATTTCAGTTAGAATCATCGTACCTGAATCCACTCATTGTGCTGCTACGGGCCTGATGACATAGATTTCACTGCTGAGTGATACTGCATTGTACGTAAGTACCACAAGTTCTTTATCCATTTTTCACTTTCTGTGATATTGAACTTGTACGGTAAACGAGGTTCTTGTAAACAGAGGCGTCCCAAACATTGGGGTGGCTGTATCTTTTTGATTTTAATTTCCCTAAGCTATAGGACCATAAGTGGAAGTGCCCTAGGCTCTGTTGCTTTGTTTTTTAGATGTTTCAGGAAACACCATACACTTCTCCCGAGTGTCTGTTGGCAATTTACATCCCGCCCATCAGCATAACAAGGCTCCCAGTTCTCCATGGCCTGTCCTGCCTTTCTGGATTTTACACTTTTTTCAGATGGCCCTTTTGACCGGGGGGAAGTGAGACTTCATTGTAGTGCAGATTTCCTTTGCAAGCTTGCTTGGTTGGCCAAAAAGGGCGTATGCGTTTTTTCCTGAATATATTCAGGAAAAAACGCATACGCCCTTTTTGGCCAAGTGCATCATTGTGGACGTTCTGCCTCTTTTCCTATGCTTTCAATGCAATTCCAGTCTACCTCCTGAAATCGGTTTCCTGCAATTCTGCCCCGCTTTCAAGTCCTCTTGGCAGCCTTACTTCAGTATATTTTTGGACGATAGTTGTCATTTATAACTCTGCAGGTTTGTGAATTACAGTGCCCCTGAGCTCCTTTCTTAAACTCGCTTTCTTGTGAGCTGGCCGCAACACCGCAGGATGGCTTCAGGCCCTAATCTGGTTCCGGCACGGCACGCTGAGCCTTTGGTTATTTCCTCTTCCTGGTGGGAAATGAGAGTTAAATTTGCCCGTCCAGACACCTCCAGCTAGTCTCTCATTGGTTCTCGCTATTCCTGTTCATCTTCCGCAGAAATTGCAAACTGGGCCAAACAGGAGGTTAAAGGGACTGACTCTCCAAGTCGGGAGAGTGTTAGTAAAGCGTCTGGAATGTTGCACCCGAGTACCAGGGTACGAAAACTGAGACATATTTGAACACGTCTCCCAATCACATGGTTGATCATACTCTAGGTTCCACATGCATGTTTTAGCTGAAGGAAGAATACCTTAAACCTGGGTAGTTGAAACCCGTGGAATGGGTACCATGCAATATGACTTCAAAGGGTCTTCATTTGCTCACCGAACCTCTCCAATCCTATCACTGCTGCGTTTATGTCCCTGTACACATGCTTGATTCTCTTTCGGAGACATAGCAATCCATAGGTTTTAAGATACTTAAGAGTCAGGTACATTCTTAGGCGTTTAATATGCGGTGTTGAGTCCATTTCGTTGAGCAAGGAGTAGCTCTTGTCTATTCCATATTTGGCTTAAGGAACTTTATCTGTGCTCATTTCAATCTCTGGTTTTATGCAGCACCCCAACTCACCTTTACCCTTAAACAAGCATAAGTTGGTTTTCTAAATTTGAGACCCTGTTCTGTTCTGTAATTCAGTTCCTGTGTAGCCAAGTTTACATTCCGTGTAATACTGATATCTTATGATGTTTCTTTTTCTGTGTGACTTATTTCAGTTAGAATCATCGTACCTGAATCCACTCATTGTGCTGCTACGGGCCTGATGACATAGATTTCACTGCTGAGTGATACTGCATTGTACGTAAGTACCACAAGTTCTTTATCCATTTTTCACTTTCTGTGATATTGAACTTGTACGGTAAACGAGGTTCTTGTAAACAGAGGCGTCCCAAACTTTGGGGTGGCTGTGTCTTTTTGATTTTAATTTCCCTAAGCTATAGGACCATAAGTGGAAGTGCCCTAGGCTCTGTTGCTTTGTTTTTTAGATGTTTCAGGAAACACCATACACTTCTCCCCAGTGTCTGTTGGCAATGTACATCCCGCCCATCAGCATAACAAGGCTCCCAGTTCTCCATGGCCTGTCCTGCCTTTCTGGATTTTACACTTTTTTCAGATGGCCCTTTTGACCGGGGGGAAGTGAGACTTCATTGTAGTGCAGATTTCCTTTGCAAGCTTGCTTGGTTGGCCAAAAAGGGCGTATGCGTTTTTTCCTGAATATATTCAGGAAAAAACGCATACGCCCTTTTTGGCCAAGTGCATCATTGTGGACGTTCTGCCTCTTTTCCTATGCTTTCGATGCAATTCCAGTCTACCTCCTGAAATCGGTTTCCTGCAATTCTGCCCCGCTTTCAAGTCCTCTTGGCAGCCTTACTTCAGTATATTTTTGGACGATAGTTGTCATTTATAACTCTGCAGGTTTGTGAATTACAGTGCCCCTGAGCTCCTTTCTTCAACTCGTTTTCTTGTGAGCTGGCCGCAACACCGCAGGATGGCTTCAGGCCCTAATCTGGTTCCGGCACGGCACGCTGAGCCTTTGGTTATTTCCTCTTCCTGGTGGGAAATGAGAGTTAAATTTGCCCGTCCAGACACCTCCAGCTAGTCTCTCCTTGGTTCTCGCTATTCCTGTTCATCTTCCGCAGAAATTGCAAACTGGGCCAAACAGGAGGTTAAAGGGACTGACTCTCCAAGTCGGGAGAGTGTTAGTAAAGCGTCTGGAATGTTGCACCCGAGTACCAGGTTACGAAAACTGAGACATATTTGAACACGTCTCCCGATCACATGGTTGATCATACTCTAGGTTCCACATGCATGTTTTAGCTGAAGGAAGAATACCTTAAACCTGGGTAGTTGAAACCCGTGGAATGGGTACCATGCAATATGACTTCAAAGGGTCTTCATTTGCTCACCGAACCTCTCCAATCCTATCACTGCTGCGTTTATGTCCCTGTACACATGCTTGATTCTCTTTCGGAGACATAGCAATCCATAGGTTTTAAGATACTTAAGAGTCAGGTACATTCTTAGGCGTTTAATATGCGGTGTTGAGTCCATTTCGTTGAGCAAGGAGTAGCTCTTGTCTATTCCATATTTGGCTTAAGGAACTTTATCTGTGCTCATTTCAATCTCTGGTTTTATGCAGCACCCCAACTCACCTTTACCCTTAAACAAGCATAAGTTGGTTTTCTAAATTTGAGACCCTGTTCTGTTCTGTAATTCAGTTCCTGTGTAGCCAAGTTTACATTCCGTGTATTACTGATATCTTATGATGTTTCTTTTTCTGTGTGACTTATTTCAGTTAGAATCATCGTATCTGAATCCACTCATTGTGCTGCTACGGGCCTGATGACATAGATTTCACTGCTGAGTGATACTGCATTGTACGTAAGTACCACAAGTTCTTTATCCATTTTTCACTTTCTGTGATATTGAACTTGTACGGTAAACCAGGTTCTTGTAAACAGAGGCGTCCCAAACATTGGGGTGGCTGTATCTTTTTGATTTTAATTTCCCTAAGCTATAGGACCATAAGTGGAAGTGCCCTAGGCTCTGTTGCTTTGTTTTTTAGATGTTTCAGGAAACACCATACACTTCTCCCGAGTGTCTGTTGGCAATTTACATCCCGCCCATCAGCATAACAAGGCTCCCAGTTCTCCATGGCCTGTCCTGCCTTTCTGGATTTTACACTTTTTTCAGATGGCCCTTTTGACCGGGGGGAAGTTAGACTTCATTGTAGTGCAGATTTCCTTTGCAAGCTTGCTTGGTTGGCGAAAAAGTGCGTATGCGTTTTTTCCTGAATATATTCAGGAAAAAACGCATACGCCCTTTTTGGCCAAGTGCATCATTGTGGACGTTCTGCCTCTTTTCCTATGGTTTCAATGCAATTCCAGTCTACCTCCTGAAATCGGTTTCCTGCAATTCTGCCCCGCTTTCAAGTCCTCTTGGCAGCCTTACTTCAGTATATTTTTGGACGATAGTTGTCATTTATAACTCTGCAGGTTTGTGAATTACAGTGCCCCTGAGCTCCTTTCTTCAACTCGCTTTCTTGTGAGCTGGCCGCAACCCCGCAGGATGGCTTCAGGCCCTAATCTGGTTCCGGCACGGCACGCTGAGCCTTTGGTTATTTCCTCTTCCTGGTGGGAAATGAGAGTTAAATTTGCCCGTCCAGACACCTCCAGCTAGTCTCTCATTGGTTCTCGCTATTCCTGTTCATCTTCCGCAGAAATTGCAAACTGGGCCAAACAGGAGGTTAAAGGGACTGACTCTCCAAGTCGGGAGAGTGTTAGTAAAGCGTCTGAAATGTTGCACCCGAGTACCAGGGTACGAAAACTGAGACATATTTGAACACGTCTCCCGATCACATGGTTGATCATACTCTAGGTTCCACATGCATGTTTTAGCTGAAGGAAGAATACCTTAAAACTGGGTAGTTGAAACCCGTGGAATGGGTACCATGCAATATGACTTCAAAGGGTCTTCATTTGCTCACCGAACCTCTCCAATCCTATCACTGCTGCGTTTATGTCCCTGTACACATGCTTGATTCTCTTTCGGAGACATAGCAATCCATAGGTTTTAAGATACTTAAGAGTCAGGTACATTCTTAGGCGTTTAATATGCGGTGTTGAGTCCATTTCGTTGAGCAAGGAGTACCTCTTGTCTATTCCATATTTGGCTTAAGGAACTTTATCTGTGCTCATTTCAATCTCTGGTTTTATGCAGCACCCCAACTCACCTTTCCCCTTAAACAAGCATAAGTTGGTTTTCTAAATTTGAGACCCTGTTCTGTTCTGTAATTCAGTTCCTGTGTAGCCAAGTTTACATTCCGTGTATTACTGATATCTTATGATGTTTCTTTTTCTGTGTGACTTATTTCAGTTAGAATCATCGTACCTGAATCCACTCATTGTGCTGCTACGGGCCTGATGACATAGATTTCACTGCTGAGTGATACTGCATTGTACGTAAGTACCACAAGTTCTTTATCCATTTTTCACTTTCTGTGATATTGAACTTGTACGGTAAACGAGGTTCTTGTAAACAGAGGCGTCCCAAACATTGGGGTGGCTGTATCTTTTTGATTTTAATTTCCCTAAGCTATAGGACCATAAGTGGAAGTGCCCTAGGCTCTGTTGCTTTGTTTTTTAGATGTTTCAGGAAACACCATACACTTCTCCCGAGTGTCTGTTGGCAATTTACATCCCGCCCATCAGCATAACAAGGCTCCCAGTTCTCCATGGCCTGTCCTGCCTTTCTGGATTTTACACTTTTTTCAGATGGCCCTTTTGACCGGGGGGAAGTGAGACTTCATTGTAGTGCAGATTTCCTTTGCAAGCTTGCTTGGTTGGCCAAAAAGGGCGTATGCGTTTTTTCCTGAATATATTCAGGAAAAAACGCATACGCCCTTTTTGGCCAAGTGCATCATTGTGGACGTTCTGCCTCTTTTCCTATGCTTTCAATGCAATTCCAGTCTACCTCCTGAAATCGGTTTCCTGCAATTCTGCCCCGCTTTCAAGTCCTCTTGGCAGCCTTACTTCAGTATATTTTTGGACGACAGTTGTCATTTATAACTCTGCAGGTTTGTGAATTACAGTGCCCCTGAGCTCCTTTCTTCAACTCGTTTTCTTGTGAGCTGGCCGCAACACCGCAGGATGGCTTCAGGCCCTAATCTGTTTCCGGCACGGCACGCTGAGCCTTTGGTTATTTCCTCTTCCTGGTGGGAAATGAGAGTTAAATTTGCCCGTCCAGACACCTCCAGCTAGTCTCTCATTGGTTCTCGCTATTCCTGTTCATCTTCCGCAGAAATTGCAAACTGGGCCAAACAGGAGGTTAAAGGGACTGACTCTCCAAGTCGGGAGAGTGTTAGTAAAGCGTCTGGAATGTTGCACCCGAGTACCAGGGTACGAAAACTGAGACATATTTGAACACGTCTCCCGATCACATGGTTGATCATACTCTAGGTTCCACATGCATGTTTTAGCTGAAGGAAGAATACCTTAAACCTGGGTAGTTGAAACCCGTGGAATGGGTACCATGCAATATGACTTCAAAGGGTCTTCATTTGCTCACCGAACCTCTCCAATCCTATCACTGCTGCGTTTATGTCCCTGTACACATGCTTGATTCTCTTTCGGAGACATAGCAATCCATAGGTTTTAAGATACTTAAGAGTCAGGTACATTCTTAGGCGTTTAATATGCGGTGTTGAGTCCATTTCGTTGAGCAAGGAGTAGCTCTTGTCTATTCCATATTTGGCTTAAGGAACTTTATCTGTGCTCATTTCAATCTCTGGTTTTATGCAGCACCCCAACTCACCTTTACCCTTAAACAAGCATAAGTTGGTTTTCTAAATTTGAGACCCTGTTCTGTTCTGTAATTCAGTTCCTGTGTAGCCAAGTTTACATTCCGTGTATTACTGATATCTTATGATGTTTCTTTTTCTGTGTGACTTATTTCAGTTAGAATCATCGTATCTGAATCCACTCATTGTGCTGCTACGGGCCTGATGACATAGATTTCACTGCTGAGTGATACTGCATTGTACGTAAGTACCACAAGTTCTTTATCCATTTTTCACTTTCTGTGATATTGAACTTGTACGGTAAACCAGGTTCTTGTAAACAGAGGCGTCCCAAACATTGGGGTGGCTGTATCTTTTTGATTTTAATTTCCCTAAGCTATAGGACCATAAGTGGAAGTGCCCTAGGCTCTGTTGCTTTGTTTTTTAGATGTTTCAGGAAACACCATACACTTCTCCCGAGTGTCTGTTGGCAATGTACATCCCGCCCATCAGCATAACAAGGCTCCCAGTTCTCCATGGCCTGTCCTGCCTTTCTGGATTTTACACTTTTTTCAGATGGCCCTTTTGACCGGGGGGAAGTTAGACTTCATTGTAGTGCAGATTTCCTTTGCAAGCTTGCTTGGTTGGCGAAAAAGTGCGTATGCGTTTTTTCCTGAATATATTCAGGAAAAAACGCATACGCCCGTTTTGGCCAAGTGCATCATTGTGGACGTTCTGCCTCTTTTCCTATGGTTTCAATGCAATTCCAGTCTACCTCCTGAAATCGGTTTCCTGCGATTCTGCCCCGCTTTCAAGTCCTCTTGGCAGCCTTACTTCAGTATATTTTTGGACGATAGTTGTCATTTATAACTCTGCAGGTTTGTGAATTACAGTGCCCCTGAGCTCCTTTCTTCAACTCGCTTTCTTGTGAGCTGGCCGCAACCCCGCAGGATGGCTTCAGGCCCTAATCTGGTTCCGGCACGGCACGCTGAGCCTTTGGTTATTTCCTCTTCCTGGTGGGAAATGAGAGTTAAATTTGCCCGTCCAGACACCTCCAGCTAGTCTCTCATTGGTTCTCGCTATTCCTGTTCATCTTCCGCAGAAATTGCAAACTGGGCCAAACAGGAGGTTAAAGGGACTGACTCTCCAAGTCGGGAGAGTGTTAGTAAAGCGTCTGAAATGTTGCACCCGAGTACCAGGGTACGAAAACTGAGACATATTTGAACACGTCTCCCGATCACATGGTTGATCATACTCTAGGTTCCACATGCATGTTTTAGCTGAAGGAAGAATACCTTAAAACTGGGTAGTTGAAACCCGTGGAATGGGTACCATGCAATATGACTTCAAAGGGTCTTCATTTGCTCACCGAACCTCTCCAATCCTATCACTGCTGCGTTTATGTCCCTGTACACATGCTTGATTCTCTTTCGGAGACATAGCAATCCATAGGTTTTAAGATACTTAAGAGTCAGGTACATTCTTAGGCGTTTAATATGCGGTGTTGAGTCCATTTCGTTGAGCAAGGAGTACCTCTTGTCTATTCCATATTTGGCTTAAGGAACTTTATCTGTGCTCATTTCAATCTCTGGTTTTATGCAGCACCCCAACTCACCTTTCCCCTTAAACAAGCATAAGTTGGTTTTCTAAATTTGAGACCCTGTTCTGTTCTGTAATTCAGTTCCTGTGTAGCCAAGTTTACATTCCGTGTATTACTGATATCTTATGATGTTTCTTTTTCTGTGTGACTTATTTCAGTTAGAATCATCGTACCTGAATCCACTCATTGTGCTGCTACGGGCCTGATGACATAGATTTCACTGCTGAGTGATACTGCATTGTACGTAAGTACCACAAGTTCTTTATCCATTTTTCACTTTCTGTGATATTGAACTTGTACGGTAAACGAGGTTCTTGTAAACAGAGGCGTCCCAAACATTGGGGTGGCTGTATCTTTTTGATTTTAATTTCCCTAAGCTATAGGACCATAAGTGGAAGTGCCCTAGGCTCTGTTGCTTTGTTTTTTAGATGTTTCAGGAAACACCATACACTTCTCCCGAGTGTCTGTTGGCAATTTACATCCCGCCCATCAGCATAACAAGGCTCCCAGTTCTCCATGGCCTGTCCTGCCTTTCTGGATTTTACACTTTTTTCAGATGGCCCTTTTGACCGGGGGGAAGTGAGACTTCATTGTAGTGCAGATTTCCTTTGCAAGCTTGCTTGGTTGGCCAAAAAGGGCGTATGCGTTTTTTCCTGAATATATTCAGGAAAAAACGCATACGCCCTTTTTGGCCAAGTGCATCATTGTGGACGTTCTGCCTCTTTTCCTATGCTTTCAATGCAATTCCAGTCTACCTCCTGAAATCGGTTTCCTGCAATTCTGCCCCGCTTTCAAGTCCTCTTGGCAGCCTTACTTCAGTATATTTTTGGACGACAGTTGTCATTTATAACTCTGCAGGTTTGTGAATTACAGTGCCCCTGAGCTCCTTTCTTCAACTCGTTTTCTTGTGAGCTGGCCGCAACACCGCAGGATGGCTTCAGGCCCTAATCTGTTTCCGGCACGGCACGCTGAGCCTTTGGTTATTTCCTCTTCCTGGTGGGAAATGAGAGTTAAATTTGCCCGTCCAGACACCTCCAGCTAGTCTCTCATTGGTTCTCGCTATTCCTGTTCATCTTCCGCAGAAATTGCAAACTGGGCCAAACAGGAGGTTAAAGGGACTGACTCTCCAAGTCGGGAGAGTGTTAGTAAAGCGTCTGGAATGTTGCACCCGAGTACCAGGGTACGAAAACTGAGACATATTTGAACACGTCTCCCGATCACATGGTTGATCATACTCTAGGTTCCACATGCATGTTTTAGCTGAAGGAAGAATACCTTAAACCTGGGTAGTTGAAACCCGTGGAATGGGTACCATGCAATATGACTTCAAAGGGTCTTCATTTGCTCACCGAACCTCTCCAATCCTATCACTGCTGCGTTTATGTCCCTGTACACATGCTTGATTCTCTTTCGGAGACATAGCAATCCATAGGTTTTAAGATACTTAAGAGTCAGGTACATTCTTAGGCGTTTAATATGCGGTGTTGAGTCCATTTCGTTGAGCAAGGAGTAGCTCTTGTCTATTCCATATTTGGCTTAAGGAACTTTATCTGTGCTCATTTCAATCTCTGGTTTTATGCAGCACCCCAACTCACCTTTACCCTTAAACAAGCATAAGTTGGTTTTCTAAATTTGAGACCCTGTTCTGTTCTGTAATTCAGTTCCTGTGTAGCCAAGTTTACATTCCGTGTATTACTGATATCTTATGATGTTTCTTTTTCTGTGTGACTTATTTCAGTTAGAATCATCGTATCTGAATCCACTCATTGTGCTGCTACGGGCCTGATGACATAGATTTCACTGCTGAGTGATACTGCATTGTACGTAAGTACCACAAGTTCTTTATCCATTTTTCACTTTCTGTGATATTGAACTTGTACGGTAAACCAGGTTCTTGTAAACAGAGGCGTCCCAAACATTGGGGTGGCTGTATCTTTTTGATTTTAATTTCCCTAAGCTATAGGACCATAAGTGGAAGTGCCCTAGGCTCTGTTGCTTTGTTTTTTAGATGTTTCAGGAAACACCATACACTTCTCCCGAGTGTCTGTTGGCAATGTACATCCCGCCCATCAGCATAACAAGGCTCCCAGTTCTCCATGGCCTGTCCTGCCTTTCTGGATTTTACACTTTTTTCAGATGGCCCTTTTGACCGGGGGGAAGTTAGACTTCATTGTAGTGCAGATTTCCTTTGCAAGCTTGCTTGGTTGGCGAAAAAGTGCGTATGCGTTTTTTCCTGAATATATTCAGGAAAAAACGCATACGCCCGTTTTGGCCAAGTGCATCATTGTGGACGTTCTGCCTCTTTTCCTATGGTTTCAATGCAATTCCAGTCTACCTCCTGAAATCGGTTTCCTGCGATTCTGCCCCGCTTTCAAGTCCTCTTGGCAGCCTTACTTCAGTATATTTTTGGACGATAGTTGTCATTTATAACTCTGCAGGTTTGTGAATTACAGTGCCCCTGAGCTCCTTTCTTCAACTCGCTTTCTTGTGAGCTGGCCGCAACCCCGCAGGATGGCTTCAGGCCCTAATCTGGTTCCGGCACGGCACGCTGAGCCTTTGGTTATTTCCTCTTCCTGGTGGGAAATGAGAGTTAAATTTGCCCGTCCAGACACCTCCAGCTAGTCTCTCATTGGTTCTCGCTATTCCTGTTCATCTTCCGCAGAAATTGCAAACTGGGCCAAACAGGAGGTTAAAGGGACTGACTCTCCAAGTCGGGAGAGTGTTAGTAAAGCGTCTGGAATGTTGCACCCGAGTACCAGGGTACGAAAACGGAGACATATTTGAACACGTCTCCCGATCACATGGTTGATCATACTCTAGGTTCCACATGCATGTTTTAGCTGAAGGAAGAATACCTTAAACCTGGGTAGTTGAAACCCGTGGAATGGGTACCATGCAATATGACTTCAAAGGGTCTTCATTTGCTCACCGAACCTCTCCAATCCTATCACTGCTGCGTTTATGTCCCTGTACACATGCTTGATTCTCTTTCGGAGACATAGCAATCCATAGGTTTTAAGATACTTAAGAGTCAGGTACATTCTTAGGCGTTTAATATGCGGTGTTGAGTCCATTTCGTTGAGCAAGGAGTACCTCTTGTCTATTCCATATTTGGCTTAAGGAACTTTATCTGTGCTCATTTCAATCTCTGGTTTTATGCAGCACCCCAACTCACCTTTCCCCTTAAACAAGCATAAGTTGGTTTTCTAAATTTGAGACCCTGTTCTGTTCTGTAATTCAGTTCCTGTGTAGCCAAGTTTACATTCCGTGTATTACTGATATCTTATGATGTTTCTTTTTCTGTGTGACTTATTTCAGTTAGAATCATCGTACCTGAATCCACTCATTGTGCTGCTACGGGCCTGATGACATAGATTTCACTGCTGAGTGATACTGCATTGTACGTAAGTACCACAAGTTCTTTATCCATTTTTCACTTTCTGTGATATTGAACTTGTACGGTAAACGAGGTTCTTGTAAACAGAGGCGTCCCAAACTTTGGGGTGGCTGTGTCTTTTTTATTTTAATTTCCCTAAGCTATAGGACCATAAGTGGAAGTGCCCTAGGCTCTGTTGCTTTGTTTTTTAGATGTTTCAGGAAACACCATACACTTCTCCCCAGTGTCTGTTGTTAATGTACATCCCGCCCATCAGCATAACAAGGCTCCCAGTTCTCCATGGCCTGTCCTGCCTTTCTGGATTTTACACTTTTTTCAGATGGCCCTTTTGACCGGGGGGAAGTGAGACTTCATTGTAGTGCAGATTTCCTTTGCAAGCTTGCTTGGTTGGCCAAAAAGGGCGTATGCGTTTTTTCCTGAATATATTCAGGAAAAAACGCATACACACTTTTTGGCCAAGTGCATCATTGTGGACGTTCTGCCTCTTTTCCTATGCTTTCAATGCAATTCCAGTCTACCTCCTGAAATCGGTTTCCTGCAATTCTGCCCCGCTTTCAAGTCCTCTTGGCAGCCTTACTTCAGTATATTTTTGGACGATAGTTGTCATTTATAACTCTGCAGGTTTGTGAATTACAGTGCCCCTGAGCTCCTTTCTTCAACTCGTTTTCTTGTGAGCTGGCCGCAACACCGCAGGATGGCTTCAGGCCCTAATCTGGTTCCGGCACGGCACGCTGAGCCTTTGGTTATTTCCTCTTCCTGGTGGGAAATGAGAGTTAAATTTGCCCGTCCAGACACCTCCAGCTAGTCTCTCCTTGGTTCTCGCTATTCCTGTTCATCTTCCGCAGAAATTGCAAACTGGGCCAAACAGGAGGTTAAAGGGACTGACTCTCCAAGTCGGGAGAGTGTTAGTAAAGCGTCTGGAATGTTGCACCCGAGTACCAGGGTACGAAAACTGAGACATATTTGAACACGTCTCCCGATCACATGGTTGATCATACTCTAGGTTCCACATGCATGTTTTAGCTGAAGGAAGAATACCTTAAACCTGGGTAGTTGAAACCCGTGGAATGGGTACCATGCAATATGACTTCAAAGGGTCTTCATTTGCTCACCGAACCTCTCCAATCCTATCACTGCTGCGTTTATGTCCCTGTACACATGCTTGATTCTCTTTCGGAGACATAGCAATCCATAGGTTTTAAGATACTTAAGAGTCAGGTACATTCTTAGGCGTTTAATATGCGGTGTTGAGTCCATTTCGTTGAGCAAGGAGTAGCTCTTGTCTATTCCATATTTGGCTTAAGGAACTTTATCTGTGCTCATTTCAATCTCTGGTTTTATGCAGCACCCCAACTCACCTTTCCCCTTAAACAAGCATAAGTTGGTTTTCTAAATTTGAGACCCTGTTCTGTTCTGTAATTCAGTTCCTGTGTAGCCAAGTTTACATTCCGTGTATTACTGATATCTTATGATGTTTCTTTTTCTGTGTGACTTATTTCAGTTAGAATCATCGTACCTGAATCCACTCATTGTGCTGCTACGGGCCTGATGACATAGATTTCACTGCTGAGTGATACTGCATTGTACGTAAGTACCACAAGTTCTTTATCCATTTTTCACTTTCTGTGATATTGAACTTGTACGGTAAACCAGGTTCTTGTAAACAGAGGCGTCCCAAACATTGGGGTGGCTGTATCTTTTTGATTTTAATTTCCCTAAGCTATAGGACCATAAGTGGAAGTGCCCTAGGCTCTGTTGCTTTGTTTTTTAGATGTTTCAGGAAACACCATACACTTCTCCCGAGTGTCTGTTGGCAATTTACATCCCGCCCATCAGCATAACAAGGCTCCCAGTTCTCCATGGCCTGTCCTGCCTTTCTGGATTTTACACTTTTTTCAGATGGCCCTTTTGACCGGGGGGAAGTGAGACTTCATTGTAGTGCAGATTTCCTTTGCAAGCTTGCTTGGTTGGCCAAAAAGGGCGTATGCGTTTTTTCCTGAATATATTCAGGAAAAAACGCATACGCCCTTTTTGGCCAAGTGCATCATTGTGGACGTTCTGCCTCTTTTCCTATGCTTTCAATGCAATTCCAGTCTACCTCCTGAAATCGGTTTCCTGCAATTCTGCCCCGCTTTCAAGTCCTCTTGGCAGCCTTACTTCAGTATATTTTTGGACGACAGTTGTCATTTATAACTCTGCAGGTTTGTGAATTACAGTGCCACTGAGCTCCTTTCTTCAACTCGTTTTCTTGTGAGCTGGCCGCAACACCGCAGGATGGCTTCAGGCCCTAATCTGGTTCCGGCACGGCATGCTGAGCCTTTGGTTATTTCCTCTTCCTGGTGGGAAATGAGAGTTAAATTTGCCCGTCCAGACACCTCCAGCTAGTCTCTCATTGGTTCTCGCTATTCCTGTTCATCTTCCGCAGAAATTGCAAACTGGGCCAAACAGGAGGTTAAAGGGACTGACTCTCCAAGTCGGGAGAGTGTTAGTAAAGCATCTGGAATGTTGCACCCGAGTACCAGGGTACGAAAACTGAGACATATTTGAACACGTCTCCCGATCACATGGTTGATCATACTCTAGGTTCCACATGCATGTTTTAGCTGAAGGAAGAATACCTTAAACCTGGGTAGTTGAAACCCGTGGAATGGGTACCATGCAATATGACTTCAAAGGGTCTTCATTTGCTCACCGAACCTCTCCAATCCTATCACTGCTGCGGTTATGTCCCTGTACACATGCTTGATTCTCTTTCGGAGACATAGCAATCCATAGGTTTTAAGATACTTAAGAGTCAGGTACATTCTTAGGCGTTTAATATGCGGTGTTGAGTCCATTTCGTTGAGCAAGGAGTAGCTCTTGTCTATTCCATATTTGGCTTAAGGAACTTTATCTGTGCTCATTTCAATCTCTGGTTTTATGCAGCACCCCAACTCACCTTTCCCCTTAAACAAGCATAAGTTGGTTTTCTAAATTTGAGACCCTGTTCTGTTCTGTAATTCAGTTCCTGTGTAGCCAAGTTTACATTCCGTGTATTACTGATATCTTATGATGTTTCTTTTTCTGTGTGACTTATTTCAGTTAGAATCATCGTACCTGAATCCACTCATTGTGCTGCTACGGGCCTGATGACATAGATTTCACTGCTGAGTGATACTGCATTGTACGTAAGTACCACAAGTTCTTTATCCATTTTTCACTTTCTGTGATATTGAACTTGTACGGTAAACCAGGTTCTTGTAAACAGAGGCGTCCCAAACATTGGGGTGGCTGTATCTTTTTGATTTTAATTTCCCTAAGCTATAGGACCATAAGTGGAAGTGCCCTAGGCTCTGTTGCTTTGTTTTTTAGATGTTTCAGGAAACACCATACACTTCTCCCGAGTGTCTGTTGGCAATGTACATCCCGCCCATCAGTATAACAAGGCTCCCAGTTCTCCATGGCCTGTCCTGCCTTTCTGGATTTTACACTTTTTTCAGATGGCCCTTTTGACCGGGGGGAAGTGAGACTTCATTGTAGTGCAGATTTCCTTTGCAAGCTTGCTTGGTTGGCCAAAAAGGGCGTATGCGTTTTTTCCTGAATATATTCAGGAAAAAACGCATACGCCCTTTTTGGCCAAGTGCATCATTGTGGACGTTCTGCCTCTTTTCCTATGCTTTCAATGCAATTCCAGTCTACCTCCTGAAATCGGTTTCCTGCGATTCTGCCCCGCTTTCAAGTCCTCTTGGCAGCCTTACTTCAGTATATTTTTAGACGATAGTTGTCATTTATAACTCTGCAGGTTTGTGAATTACAGTGCCCCTGAGCTCCTTTCTTCAACTCGTTTTCTTGTGAGCTGGCCGCAACACCGCAGGATGGCTTCAGGCCCTAATCTGGTTCCGGCACGGCACGCTGAGCCTTTGGTTATTTCCTCTTCCTGGTGGGAAATGAGAGTTAAATTTGCCCGTCCAGACACCTCCAGCTAGTCTCTCATTGGTTCTCGCTATTCCTGTTCATCTTCCGCAGAAATTGCAAACTGGGCCAAACAGGAGGTTAAAGGGACTGACTCTCCAAGTGGGGAGAGTGTTAGTAAAGCGTCTGGAATGTTGCACCCGAGTACCAGGGTACGAAAACTGAGACATATTTGAACACGTCTCCCGATCACATGGTTGATCATACTCTAGGTTCCACATGCATGTTTTAGCTGAAGGAAGAATACCTTAAACCTGGGTAGTTGAAACCCGTGGAATGGGTACCATGCAATATGACTTCAAAGGGTCTTCATTTGCTCACCGAACCTCTCCAATCCTATCACTGCTGCGTTTATGTCCCTGTACACATGCTTGATTCTCTTTCGGAGACATAGCAATCCATAGGTTTTAAGATACTTAAGAGTCAGGTACATTCTTAGGCGTTTAATATGCGGTGTTGAGTCCATTTCGTTGAGCAAGGAGTAGCTCTTGTCTATTCCATATTTGGCTTAAGGAACTTTATCTGTGCTCATTTCAATCTCTGGTTTTATGCAGCACCCCAACTCACCTTTACCCTTAAACAAGCATAAGTTGGTTTTCTAAATTTGAGACCCTGTTCTGTTCTGTAATTCAGTTCCTGTGTAGCCAAGTTTACATTCCGTGTATTACTGATATCTTATGATGTTTCTTTTTCTGTGTGACTTATTTCAGTTAGAATCATCGTACCTGAATCCACTCATTGTGCTGCTACGGGCCTGATGACATAGATTTCACTGCTGAGTGATACTGCATTGTACGTAAGTACCACAAGTTCTTTATCCATTTTTCACTTTCTGTGATATTGAACTTGTACGGTAAACGAGGTTCTTGTAAACAGAGGCGTCCCAAACATTGGGGTGGCTGTATCTTTTTGATTTTAATTTCCCTAAGCTATAGGACCATAAGTGGAAGTGCCCTAGGCTCTGTTGCTTTGTTTTTTAGATGTTTCAGGAAACACCATACACTTCTCCCGAGTGTCTGTTGGCAATGTACATCCCGCCCATCAGTATAACAAGGCTCCCAGTTCTCCATGGCCTGTCCTGCCTTTCTGGATTTTACACTTTTTTCAGATGGCCCTTTTGACCGGGGGGAAGTGAGACTTCATTGTAGTGCAGATTTCCTTTGCAAGCTTGCTTGGTTGGCCAAAAAGGGCGTATGCGTTTTTTCCTGAATATATTCAGGAAAAAACGCATACGCCCTTTTTGGCCAAGTGCATCATTGTGGACGTTCTGCCTCTTTTCCTATGCTTTCAATGCAATTCCAGTCTACCTCCTGAAATCGGTTTCCTGCGATTCTGCCCCGCTTTCAAGTCCTCTTGGCAGCCTTACTTCAGTATATTTTTAGACGATAGTTGTCATTTATAACTCTGCAGGTTTGTGAATTACAGTGCCCCTGAGCTCCTTTCTTCAACTCGTTTTCTTGTGAGCTGGCCGCAACACCGCAGGATGGCTTCAGGCCCTAATCTGGTTCCGGCACGGCACGCTGAGCCTTTGGTTATTTCCTCTTCCTGGTGGGAAATGAGAGTTAAATTTGCCCGTCCAGACACCTCCAGCTAGTCTCTCATTGGTTCTCGCTATTCCTGTTCATCTTCCGCAGAAATTGCAAACTGGGCCAAACAGGAGGTTAAAGGGACTGACTCTCCAAGTCGGGAGAGTGTTAGTAAAGCGTCTGGAATGTTGCACCCGAGTACCAGGGTACGAAAACTGAGACATATTTGAACACGTCTCCCGATCACATGGTTGATCATACTCTAGGTTCCACATGCATGTTTTAGCTGAAGGAAGAATACCTTAAACCTGGGTAGTTGAAACCCGTGGAATGGGTACCATGCAATATGACTTCAAAGGGTCTTCATTTGCTCACCGAACCTCTCCAATCCTATCACTGCTGCGTTTATGTCCCTGTACACATGCTTGATTCTCTTTCGGAGACATAGCAATCCATAGGTTTTAAGATACTTAAGAGTCAGGTACATTCTTAGGCGTTTAATATGCGGTGTTGAGTCCATTTCGTTGAGCAAGGAGTAGCTCTTGTCTATTCCATATTTGGCTTAAGGAACTTTATCTGTGCTCATTTCAATCTCTGGTTTTATGCAGCACCCCAACTCACCTTTACCCTTAAACAAGCATAAGTTGGTTTTCTAAATTTGAGACCCTGTTCTGTTCTGTAATTCAGTTCCTGTGTAGCCAAGTTTACATTCCGTGTATTACTGATATCTTATGATGTTTCTTTTTCTGTGTGACTTATTTCAGTTAGAATCATCGTACCTGAATCCACTCATTGTGCTGCTACGGGCCTGATGACATAGATTTCACTGCTGAGTGATACTGCATTGTACGTAAGTACCACAAGTTCTTTATCCATTTTTCACTTTCTGTGATATTGAACTTGTACGGTAAACGAGGTTCTTGTAAACAGAGGCGTCCCAAACATTGGGGTGGCTGTATCTTTTTGATTTTAATTTCCCTAAGCTATAGGACCATAAGTGGAAGTGCCCTAGGCTCTGTTGCTTTGTTTTTTAGATGTTTCAGGAAACACCATACACTTCTCCCGAGTGTCTGTTGGCAATTTACATCCCGCCCATCAGTATAACAAGGCTCCCAGTTCTCCATGGCCTGTCCTGCCTTTCTGGATTTTACACTTTTTTCAGATGGCCCTTTTGACCGGGGGGAAGTGAGACTTCATTGTAGTGCAGATTTCCTTTGCAAGCTTGCTTGGTTGGCCAAAAAGGGCGTATGCGTTTTTTCCTGAATATATTCAGGAAAAAACGCATACGCCCTTTTTGGCCAAGTGCATCATTGTTGACGTTCTGCCTCTTTTCCTATGCTTTCAATGCAATTCCAGTCTACCTCCTGAAATCGGTTTCCTGCAATTCTGCCCCGCTTTCAAGTCCTCTTGGCAGCCTTACTTCAGTATATTTTTGGACGATAGTTGTCATTTATAACTCTGCAGGTTTGTGAATTACAGTGCCCCTGAGCTCCTTTCTTCAACTCGCTTTCTTGTGAGCTGGCCGCAACACCGCAGGATGGCTTCAGGCCCTAATCTGGTTCCGGCACGGCACGCTGAGCCTTTGGTTATTTCCTCTTCCTGGTGGGAAATGAGAGTTAAATTTGCCCGTCCAGACACCTCCAGCTAGTCTCTCATTGGTTCTCGCTATTCCTGTTCATCTTCCGCAGAAATTGCAAACTGGGCCAAACAGGAGGTTAAAGGGACTGACTCTCCAAGTCGGGAGAGTGTTAGTAAAGCGTCTGGAATGTTGCACCCGAGTACCAGGGTACGAAAACTGAGACATATTTGAACACGTCTCCCGATCACATGGTTGATCATACTCTAGGTTCCACATGCATGTTTTAGCTGAAGGAAGAATACCTTAAACCTGGGTAGTTGAAACCCGTGGAATGGGTACCATGCAATATGACTTCAAAGGGTCTTCATTTGCTCACCGAACCTCTCCAATCCTATCACTGCTGCGTTTATGTCCCTGTACACATGCTTGATTCTCTTTCGGAGACATAGCAATCCATAGGTTTTAAGATACTTAAGAGTCAGGTACATTCTTAGGCGTTTAATATGCGGTGTTGAGTCCATTTCGTTGAGCAAGGAGTAGCTCTTGTCTATTCCATATTTGGCTTAAGGAACTTTATCTGTGCTCATTTCAATCTCTGGTTTTATGCAGCACCCCAACTCACCTTTACCCTTAAACAAGCATAAGTTGGTTTTCTAAATTTGAGACCCTGTTCTGTTCTGTAATTCAGTTCCTGTGTAGCCAAGTTTACATTCCGTGTATTACTGATATCTTATGATGTTTCTTTTTCTGTGTGACTTATTTCAGTTAGAATCATCGTACCTGAATCCACTCATTGTGCTGCTACGGGCCTGATGACATAGATTTCACTGCTGAGTGATACTGCATTGTACGTAAGTACCACAAGTTCCTTATCCATTTTTCACTTTCTGTGATATTGAACTTGTACGATAAACGAGGTTCTTGTAAACAGAGGCGTCCCAAACATTGGGGTGGCTGTATCTTTTTGATTTTAATTTCCCTAAGCTATAGGACCATAAGTGGAAGTGCCCTAGGCTCTGTTGCTTTGTTTTTTAGATGTTTCAGGAAACACCATACACTTCTCCCGAGTGTCTGTTGGCAGTTTACATCCCGCCCATCAGCATAACAAGGCTCCCAGTTCTCCATGGCCTGTCCTGCCTTTCTGGATTTTACACTTTTTTCAGATGGCCCTTTTGACCGGGGGGCAGTGAGACTTCATTGTAGTGCAGATTTCCTTTGCAAGCTTGCTTGGTTGGCCAAAAAGGGCGTATGCGTTTTTTCCTGAATATATTCAGGAAAAAACGCATACGCTCTTTTTGGCCAAGTGCATCATTGTGGACGTTCTGCCTCTTTTCCTATGCTTTCAATGCAATTCCAGTCTACCTCCTGAAATCGGTTTCCTGCAATTCTGCCCCGCTTTCAAGTCCTCTTGGCAGCCTTACTTCAGTATATTTTTGGACGATAGTTGTCATTTATAACTCTGCAGGTTTGTGAATTACAGTGCCCCTGAGCTCCTTTCTTCAACTCGTTTTCTTGTGAGCTGGCCGCAACACCGCAGGATGGCTTCAGGCCCTAATCTGGTTCCGGCACGGCACGCTGAGCCTTTGGTTATTTCCTCTTCCTGGTGGGAAATGAGAGTTAAATTTGCCCGTCCAGACACCTCCAGCTAGTCTCTCATTGGTTCTCGCTATTCCTGTTCATCTTCCGCAGAAATTGCAAACTGGGCCAAACAGGAGGTTAAAGGGACTGACTCTCCAAGTCGGGAGAGTGTTAGTAAAGCGTCTGGAATGTTGCACCCGAGTACCAGGGTACGAAAACTGAGACATATTTGAACACGTCTCCCGATCACATGGTTGATCATACTCTAGGTTCCACATGCATGTTTTAGCTGAAGGAAGAATACCTTAAACCTGGGTAGTTGAAACCCGTGGAATGGGTACCATGCAATATGACTTCAAAGGGTCTTCATTTGCTCACCGAACCTCTCCAATCCTATCACTGCTGCGTTTATGTCCCTGTACACATGCTTGATTCTCTTTCGGAGACATAGCAATCCATAGGTTTTAAGATACTTAAGAGTCAGGTACATTCTTAGGCGTTTAATATGCGGTGTTGAGTCCATTTCGTTGAGCAAGGAGTAGCTCTTGTCTATTCCATATTTGGCTTAAGGAACTTTATCTGTGCTCATTTCAATCTCTGGTTTTATGCAGCACCCCAACTCACCTTTCCCCTTAAGCAAGCATAAGTTGGTTTTCTAAATTTGAGACCCTGTTCTGTTCTGTAATTCAGTTCCTGTGTAGCCAAGTTTACATTCCGTGTATTACTGATATCTTATGATGTTTCTTTTTCTGTGTGACTTATTTCAGTTAGAATCATCGTACCTGAATCCACTCATTGTGCTGCTACGGGCCTGATGACATAGATTTCACTGCTGAGTGATACTGCATTGTACGTAAGTACCACAAGTTCTTTATCCATTTTTCACTTTCTGTGATATTGAACTTGTATGGTAAACGAGGTTCTTGTAAACAGAGGCGTCCCAAACATTGGGGTGGCTGTATCTTTTTGATTTTAATTTCCCTAAGCTATAGGACCATAAGTGGAAGTGCCCTAGGCTCTGTTGCTTTGTTTTTTAGATGTTTCAGGAAACACCATACACTTCTCCCGAGTGTCTGTTGGCAATTTACATCCCGCCCATCAGCATAACAAGGCTCCCAGTTCTCCATGGCCTGTCCTGCCTTTCTGGATTTTACACTTTTTTCAGATGGCCCTTTTGACCGGGGGGTTGTGAGACTTCATTGTAGTGCAGATTTCCTTTGCAAGCTTGCTTGGTTGGCCAAAAAGGGCGTATGCGTTTTTTCCTGAATATATTCAGGAAAAAACGCATACGCCCTTTTTGGCCAAGTGCATCATTGTGGACGTTCTGCCTCTTTTCCTATGCTTTCAATGCAATTCCAGTCTACCTCCTGAAATCGGTTTCCTGCAATTCTGCCCCGCTTTCAAGTCCTCTTGGCAGCCTTACTTCAGTATATTTTTGGACGATAGTTGTCATTTATAACTCTGCAGGTTTGTGAATTACAGTGCCCCTGAGCTCCTTTCTTCAACTCGTTTTCTTGTGAGCTGGCCGCAACACCGCAGGATGGCTTCAGGCCCTAATCTGGTTCCGGCACGGCACGCTGAGCCTTTGGTTATTTCCTCTTCCTGGTGGGAAATGAGAGTTAAATTTGCCCGTCCAGACACCTCCAGCTAGTCTCTCATTGGTTCTCGCTATTCCTGTTCATCTTCCGCAGAAATTGCAAACTGGGCCAAACAGGAGGTTAAAGGGACTGACTCTCCAAGTCGGGAGAGTGTTAGTAAAGCGTCTGGAATGTTGCACCCGAGTACCAGGGTACGAAAACTGAGACATATTTGAACACGTCTCCCGATCACATGGTTGATCATACTCTAGGTTCCACATGCATGTTTTAGCTGAAGGAAGAATACCTTAAACCTGGGTAGTTGAAACCCGTGGAATGGGTACCATGCAATATGACTTCAAAGGGTCTTCATTTGCTCACCGAACCTCTCCAATCCTATCACTGCTGCGTTTATGTCCCTGTACACATGCTTGATTCTCTTTCGGAGACATAGCAATCCATAGGTTTTAAGATACTTAAGAGTCAGGTACATTCTTAGGCGTTTAATATGCGGTGTTGAGTCCATTTCGTTGAGCAAGGAGTAGCTCTTGTCTATTCCATATTTGGCTTAAGGAACTTTATCTGTGCTCATTTCAATCTCTGGTTTTATGCAGCACCCCAACTCACCTTTACCCTTAAACAAGCATAAGTTGGTTTTCTAAATTTGAGACCCTGTTCTGTTCTGTAATTCAGTTCCTGTGTAGCCAAGTTTACATTCCGTGTATTACTGATATCTTATGATGTTTCTTTTTCTGTGTGACTTATTTCAGTTAGAATCATCGTACCTGAATCCACTCATTGTGCTGCTACGGGCCTGATGACATAGATTTCACTGCTGAGTGATACTGCATTGTACGTAAGTACCACAAGTTCTTTATCCATTTTTCACTTTCTGTGATATTGAACTTGTACGGTAAACGAGGTTCTTGTAAACAGAGGCGTCCCAAACATTGGGGTGGCTGTATCTTTTTGATTTTAATTTCCCTAAGCTATAGGACCATAAGTGGAAGTGCCCTAGGCTCTGTTGCTTTGTTTTTTAGATGTTTCAGGAAACACCATACACTTCTCCCGAGTGTCTGTTGGCAGTTTACATCCCGCCCATCAGCATAACAAGGCTCCCAGTTCTCCATGGCCTGTCCTGCCTTTCTGGATTTTACACTTTTTTCAGATGGCCCTTTTGACCGGGGGGAAGTGAGACTTCATTGTAGTGCAGATTTCCTTTGCAAGCTTGCTTGGTTGGCCAAAAAGGGCGTATGCGTTTTTTCCTGAATATATTCAGGAAAAAACGCATACGCCCTTTTTGGCCAAGTGCATCATTGTGGACGTTCTGCCTCTTTTCCTATGCTTTCAATGCAATTCCAGTCTACCTCCTGAAATCGGTTTCCTGCAATTCTGCCCCGCTTTCAAGTCCTCTTGGCAGCCTTACTTCAGTATATTTTTGGACGATAGTTGTCATTTATAACTCTGCAGGTTTGTGAATTACAGTGCCCCTGAGCTCCTTTCTTCAACTCGTTTTCTTGTGAGCTGGCCGCAACACCGCAGGATGGCTTCAGGCCCTAATCTGGTTCCGGCACGGCACGCTGAGCCTTTGGTTATTTCCTCTTCCTGGTGGGAAATGAGAGTTAAATTTGCCCGTCCAGACACCTCCAGCTAGTCTCTCATTGGTTCTCGCTATTCCTGTTCATCTTCCGCAGAAATTGCAAACTGGGCCAAACAGGAGGTTAAAGGGACTGACTCTCCAAGTCGGGAGAGTGTTAGTAAAGCGTCTGGAATGTTGCACCCGAGTACCAGGGTACGAAAACTGAGACATATTTGAACACGTCTCCCGATCACATGGTTGATCATACTCTAGGTTCCACATGCATGTTTTAGCTGAAGGAAGAATACCTTAAACCTGGGTAGTTGAAACCCGTGGAATGGGTACCATGCAATATGACTTCAAAGGGTCTTCATTTGCTCACCGAACCTCTCCAATCCTATCACTGCTGCGTTTATGTCCCTGTACACATGCTTGATTCTCTTTCGGAGACATAGCAATCCATAGGTTTTAAGATACTTAAGAGTCAGGTACATTCTTAGGCGTTTAATATGCGGTGTTGAGTCCATTTCGTTGAGCAAGGAGTAGCTCTTGTCTATTCCATATTTGGCTTAAGGAACTTTATCTGTGCTCATTTCAATCTCTGGTTTTATGCAGCACCCCAACTCACCTTTCCCCTTAAACAAGCATAAGTTGGTTTTCTAAATTTGAGACCCTGTTCTGTTCTGTAATTCAGTTCCTGTGTAGCCAAGTTTACATTCCGTGTATTACTAATATCTTATGATGTTTCTTTTTCTGTGTGACTTATTTCAGTTAGAATCATCGTACCTGAATCCACTCATTGTCCTGCTACGCGCCTGATGACATAGATTTCACTGCTGAGTGATACTGCATTGTACGTAAGTACCACAAGTTCTTTATCCATTTTTCACTTTCTGCGATGTTGAACTTGTACTGTAAATGAGGTTCTTGTAAACAGAGGCGTCCCAAACTTTGGGGTGGCTGTGTCTTTTTGATTTTAATTTCCCTAAGCTATAGGACCATAAGTGGAAGTGCCCTAGGCTCTGTTGCTTTGTTTTTTAGATGTTTCAGGAAACACCATACACTTCTCCCGAGTGTCTGTTGGCAGTTTACATCCCGCCCATCAGCATAACAAGGCTCCCAGTTCTCCATGGCCTGTCCTGCCTTTCTGGATTTTACACTTTTTTCAGATGGCCCTTTTGACCGGGGGGAAGTGAGACTTCAGTGTAGTGCAGATTTCCTTTGCAAGCTTGCTTGGTTGGCCAAAAAGGGCGTATGCGTTTTTTCCTGAATATATTCAGGAAAAAAACGCATACGCCCTTTTTGGCCAAGTGCATCATTGTGGACGTTCTGCCTCTTTTCCTATGCTTTCAATGCAATTCCAGTCTACCTCCTGAAATCGGTTTCCTGCAATTCTGCCCCGCTTTCAAGTCCTCTTGGCAGCCTTACTTCAGTATATTTTTGGACGATAGCTGTCATTTATAACTCTGCAGGTTTGTGAATTACAGTGCCCCTGAGCTCCTTTCTTCAACTCGCTTTCTTGTGAGCTGGCCGCAACACCGCAGGATGGCTTCAGGCCCTAATCTGGTTCCGGCACGGCACGCTGAGCCTTTGGTTATTTCCTCTTCCTGGTGGGAAATGAGAGTTAAATTTGCCCGTCCAGACACCTCCAGCTAGTCTCTCATTGGTTCTCGCTATTCCTGTTCATCTTCCGCAGAAATTGCAAACTGGGCCAAACAGGAGGTTAAAGGGACTGACTCTCCAAGTCGGGAGAGTGTTAGTAAAGCGTCTGGAATGTTGCACCCGAGTACCAGGGTACGAAAACTGAGACATATTTGAACACGTCTCCCGATCACATGGTTGATCATACTCTAGGTTCCACATGCATGTTTTAGCTGAAGGAAGAATACCTTAAACCTGGGTAGTTGAAACCCGTGGAATGGGTACCATGCAATATGACTTCAAAGGGTCTTCATTTGCTCACCGAACCTCTCCAATCCTATCACTGCTGCGTTTATGTCCCTGTACACATGCTTGATTCTCTTTCGGAGACATAGCAATCCATAGGTTTTAAGATACTTACTAGTCAGGTACATTCTTAGGCGTTTAATATGCGGTGTTGAGTCCATTTCGTTGAGCAAGGAGTAGCTCTTGTCTATTCCGTATTTGGCTTAAGGAACTTTATCTGTGCTCATTTCAATCTCTGGTTTTATGCAGCACCCCAACTCACCTTTCCACTTAAGCAAGCATAAGTTGGTTTTCTAAATTTGAGACCCTGTTCTGTTTTGGAATTCAGTTCCTGTGTAGCCCAGTTTACATTCCGTGTATTAGTGATATCTTATGATGTTTCCTTTTCTGTGTGACTTATTTCAGTTAGAATCATCATACCTGAATCCACTCATTATGCTGCTACGGACCTGATGACATAGATTTCATTGCTGAGTGATACTGCATTGTACGTAAGTACCACAAGTTCTTTATCCATTTTTCACTTTCTGTGATATTGAACTTGTACGGTAAACGAGGTTCTTGTAAACAGAGGCGTCCCAAACTTTGGGGAGGCTGTGTCTTTTTGATTTTAATTTCCCTAAGCTATAGGACCATAAGTGGAAGTGCCCTAGGCTCTGTTGCTTTGTTTTTTAGATGTTTCAGGAAACACCATACACTTCTCCCGAGTGTCTGTTGGCAATGTACATCCCGCCCATCAGCATAACAAGGCTCCCAGTTCTCCATGGCCTGTCCTGCCTTTCTGGATTTTACACTTTTTTCAGATGGCCCTTTTGACCGGGGGGAAGTGAGACTTCATTGTAGTGCAGATTTCCTTTGCAAGCTTGCTTGGTTGGCCAAAAAGGGCGTATGCGTTTTTTCCTGAATATATATATTCAGGAAAAAACGCATACGCCCTTTTTGGCCAAGTGCATCATTGTGGACGTTCTGCCTCTTTTCCTATGCTTTCAATGCAATTCCAGTCTACCTCCTGAAATCGGTTTCCTGCAATTCTGCCCCGCTTTCAAGTCCTCTTGGCAGCCTTACTTCAGTATATTTTTGGACGATAGCTGTCATTTATAACTCTGCAGGTTTGTGAATTACAGTGCCCCTGAGCTCCTTTCTTCAACTCGCTTTCTTGTGAGCTGGCCGCAACACCGCAGGATGGCTTCAGGCCCTTATCTGGTTCTGGCACGGCACGCTGAGCCTTTGGTTATTTCCTCTTCCTGGTGGGAAATGAGAGTTAAATTTGCCCGTCCAGACACCTCCAGCTAGTCTCTCATTGGTTCTCGCTATTCCTGTTCATCTTCCGCAGAAATTGCAAACTGAGCCAAACAGGAGGTTAAAGGCACTGACTCTCCAAGTGGGGAGAGTGTTAGTAAAGCGTCTGGAATGTTGCACCCGAGTACCAGGGTACGAAAACTGAGACATATCTGAACACGTCTCCCGATCACGTGGTTGATCATACTCTGGGTTCCACATAAATGTTTTAGCTGAAGGAAGAATACCTTAAACCTGGAGAGTTGTGACCCGTGGAATGGGTACCATGCAATATGACTTCAAAGGGTATTCATTTGCTCACCGAAACTCTCCAATCCTATCACTGCTGCGTTTATGCCCCTGTACACACGTTTGATTCTCTTTTGGAGACATAGCAATCCATAGGTTTTAAGATACTTACTAGTCACGTACATTCTTAGGCGTTTAATATGGCGTGTTGAGTCCATTTCGTTGAGCAAGGAGTAGCTCTTGTCTATTCCATATTTAGCTTAAGGAACTTTATCTGTGCTCATTTCAATCTCTGGTTGTATGCAGCACCCCAACTCACCTTTCCCCTTAAGCAAGCATAAGTTGGTTTTCTAAATTTGAGACCCGGTTCTGTTTTGTAATTCAGTTCCTCTGTAGCCAAGTTTACATTCCATGTATTAGTGATATTTTTTGATATTTCTTTTTCTGTGTGACTTATTTCAGTTAGAATCACCTTACCCGAATCCACTCATTGTGCTGCTACGGGCCTGGTGACATAGATTTCATTGCTGAGTGATATTGCATTGTACATGAGTACCACAACTTCTTTCTCCATTTTACACTTTCTGTGATATTGAACTTGTACTGTAAACGAGGTTGTTGTAAACAGAGCCGTCCCAAACTTTGGGGTGGCTGTGTCTTTTTGATTTTAATTTCCCTAAGCTATAGGACCATAAGTGGAAGTGCCCTAGGCTCTGTTGCTTTGTTTTTTAGATGTTTCAGGAAACACCATACACTTCTCCCGAGTGTCTGTTGGCAATTTACATCCCGCCCATCAGCATAACAAGGCTCCCAGTTCTCCATGGCCTGTCCTGCCTTTCTGGATTTTACACTTTTTTCAGATGGCCCTTTTGACCGGGGGGAAGTGAGACTTCATTGTAGTGCAGATTTCCTTTGCAAGCTTGCTTGGTTGGCCAAAAAGTGCGTATGCGTTTTTTCCTGAATATATTCAGGAAAAAACGCATACGGCCTTTTTGGCCAAGTGCATCATTGTGGACGTTCTGCCTCTTTTCCTATGCTTTCAATGCAATTCCAGTCTACCTCCTGAAATCGGTTTCCTGCAATTCTGCCCCGCTTTCAAGTCCTCTTGGCAGCCTTACTTCAGTATATTTTTGGACGATAGTTGTCATTTATAACTCTGCAGGTTTGTGAATTACAGTGCACCTGAGCTCCTTTCTTCAACTCGTTTTCTTGTGAGCTGGCCGCAACACCGCAGGATGGCTTCAGGCCCTAATCTGGTTCCGGCACGGCACGCTGAGCCTTTGGTTATTTCCTCTTCCTGGTGGGAAATGAGAGTTAAATTTGCCCGTCCAGACACCTCCAGCTAGTCTCTCCTTGGTTCTCGCTATTCCTGTTCATCTTCCGCAGAAATTGCAAACTGGGCCAAACAGGAGGTTAAAGGGACTGACTCTCCAAGTCGGGAGAGTGTTAGTAAAGCGTCTGGAATGTTGCACCCGAGTACCAGGGTACGAAAACTGAGACATATTTGAACACGTCTCCCGATCACATGGTTGATCATACTCTAGGTTCCACATGCATGTTTTAGCTGAAGGAAGAATACCTTAAACCTGGGTAGTTGAAACCCGTGGAATAGGTACCATGCAATATGACTTCAAAGGGTCTTCATTTGCTCACCGAACCTCTCCAATCCTATCACTGCTGCGTTTATGTCCCTGTACACATGCTTGATTCTCTTTCGGAGACATAGCAATCCATAGGTTTTAAGATACTTAAGAGTCAGGTACATTCTTAGGCGTTTAATATGCGGTGTTGAGTCCATTTCGTTGAGCAAGGAGTAGCTCTTGTCTATTCCATATTTGGCTTAAGGAACTTTATCTGTGCTCATTTCAATCTCTGGTTTTATGCAGCACCCCAACTCACCTTTACCCTTAAACAAGCATAAGTTGGTTTTCTAAATTTGAGACCCTTTTCTGTTCTGTAATTCAGTTCCTGTGTAGCCAAGTTTACATTCCGTGTATTACTGATATCTTATGATGTTTCTTTTTCTGTGTGACTTATTTCAGTTAGAATCATCGTACCTGAATCCACTCATTGTGCTGCTACGGGCCTGATGACATAGATTTCACTGCTGAGTGATACTGCATTGTACGTAAGTACCACAAGTTCTTTATCCATTTTTCACTTTCTGTGATATTGAACTTGTACGGTAAACGAGGTTCTTGTAAACAGAGGCGTCCCAAACATTGGGGTGGCTGTATCTTTTTGATTTTAATTTCCCTAAGCTATAGGACCATAAGTGGAAGTGCCCTAGGCTCTGTTGCTTTGTTTTTTAGATGTTTCAGGAAACACCATACACTTCTCCCGAGTGTCTGTTGGCAATGTACATCCCGCCCATCAGCATAACAAGGCTCCCAGTTCTCCATGGCCTGTCCTGCCTTTCTGGATTTTACACTTTTTTCAGATGGCCCTTTTGACCGGGGGGAAGTGAGACTTCATTGTAGTGCAGATTTCCTTTGCAAGCTTGCTTGGTTGGCCAAAAAGGGCGTATGCGTTTTTTCCTGAATATATTCAGGAAAAAACGCATACGCCCTTTTTGGCCAAGTGCATCATTGTGGACGTTCTGCCTCTTTTCCTATGCTTTCAATGCAATTCCAGTCTACCTCCTGAAATCGGTTTCCTGCAATTCTGCCCCGCTTTCAAGTCCTCTTGGCAGCCTTACTTCAGTATATTTTTGGACGATAGTTGTCATTTATAACTCTACAGGTTTGTGAATTACAGTGCCCCTGAGCTCCTTTCTTCAACTCGTTTTCTTGTGAGTTGGCCGCAACACCGCAGGATGGCTTCAGGCCCTAATCTGGTTCCGGCACGGCACGCTGAGCCTTTGGTTATTTCCTCTTCCTGGTGGGAAATGAGAGTTAAATTTGCCCGTCCAGACACCTCCAGCTAGTCTCTCATTGGTTCTCGCTATTCCTGTTCATCTTCCGCAGAAATTGCAAACTGGGCCAAACAGGAGGTTAAAGGGACTGACTCTCCAAGTCGGGAGAGTGTTAGTAAAGCGTCTGGAATGTTGCACCCGAGTACCAGGGTACGAAAACTGAGACATATTTGAACACGTCTCCCGATCACATGGTTGATCATACTCTAGGTTCCACATGCATGTTTTAGCTGAAGGAAGAATACCTTAAACCTAGGTAGTTGAAACCCGTGGAATGGGTACCATGCAATATGACTTCAAAGGGTCTTCATTTGCTCACCGAACCTCTCCAATCCTATCACTGCTGCGTTTATGTCCCTGTACACATGCTTGATTCTCTTTCGGAGACATAGCAATCCATAGGTTTTAAGATACTTAAGAGTCAGGTACATTCTTAGGCGTTTAATATGCGGTGTTGAGTCCATTTCGTTGAGCAAGGAGTAGCTCTTGTCTATTCCATATTTGGCTTAAGGAACTTTATCTGTGCTCATTTCAATCTCTGGTTTTATGCAGCACCCCAACTCACCTTTACCCTTAAACAAGCATAAGTTGGTTTTCTAAATTTGAGACCCTGTTCTGTTCTGTAATTCAGTTCCTGTGTAGCCAAGTTTACATTCCGTGTATTACTGATATCTTATGATGTTTCTTTTTCTGTGTGACTTATTTCAGTTAGAATCATCGTACCTGAATCCACTCATTGTGCTGCTACAGGCCTGATGACATAGATTTCACTGCTGAGTGATACTGCATTGTACGTAAGTACCACAAGTTCTTTATCCATTTTTCACTTTCTGTGATATTGAACTTGTACGGTAAACGAGGTTCTTGTAAACAGAGGCGTCCCAAACATTGGGGTGGCTGTATCTTTTTGATTTTAATTTCCCTAAGCTATAGGACCATAAGTGGAAGTGCCCTAGGCTCTGTTGCTTTGTTTTTTAGATGTTTCAGGAAACACCATACACTTCTCCTGAGTGTCTGTTGGCAATGTACATCCCGCCCATCAGCATAACAAGGCTCCCAGTTCTCCATGGCCTGTCCTGCCTTTCTGGATTTTACACATTTTTCAGATGGCCCTTTTGACAGGGGGGAAGTGAGACTTCATTGTAGTGCAGATTTCCTTTGCAAGCTTGCTTGGTTGGCCAAAAAGGGCGTATGCGTTTTTTCCTGAATATATTCAGGAAAAAACGCATACGCCCTTTTTGGCCAAGTGCATCATTGTGGACGTTCTGCCTCTTTTCCTATGCTTTCAATGCAATTCCAGTCTACCTCCTGAAATCGGTTTCCTGCAATTCTGCCCCGCTTTCAAGTCCTCTTGGCAGCCTTACTTCAGTATATTTTTGGACGATAGTTGTCATTTATAACTCTGCAGGTTTGTGAATTACAGTGCCCCTGAGCTCCTTTCTTCAACTCGTTTTCTTGTGAGTTGGCCGCAACACCGCAGGATGGCTTCAGGCCCTAATCTGGTTCCGGCACGGCACGCTGAGCCTTTGGTTATTTCCTCTTCCTGGTGGGAAATGAGAGTTAAATTTGCCCGTCCAGACACCTCCAGCTAGTCTCTCATTGGTTCTCGCTATTCCTGTTCATCTTCCGCAGAAATTGCAAACTGGGCCAAACAGGAGGTTAAAGGGACTGACTCTCCAAGTCGGGAGAGTGTTAGTAAAGCGTCTGGAATGTTGCACCCGAGTACCAGGGTACGAAAACTGAGACATATTTGAACACGTCTCCCGATCACATGGTTGATCATACTCTAGGTTCCACATGCATGTTTTAGCTGAAGGAAGAATACCTTAAACCTGGGTAGTTGAAACCCGTGGAATGGGTACCATGCAATATGACTTCAAAGGGTCTTCATTTGCTCACCGAACCTCTCCAATCCTATCATTGCTGCGTTTATGTCCCTGTACACATGCTTGATTCTCTTTCGGAGACATAGCAATCCATAGGTTTTAAGATACTTAAGAGTCAGGTACATTCTTAGGCGTTTAATATGCGGTGTTGAGTCCATTTCGTTGAGCAAGGAGTAGCTCTTGTCTATTCCATATTTGGCTTAAGGAACTTTATCTGTGCTCATTTCAATCTCTGGTTTTATGCAGCACCCCAACTCACCTTTACCCTTAAACAAGCATAAGTTGGTTTTCTAAATTTGAGACCCTGTTCTGTTCTGTAATTCAGTTCCTGTGTAGCCAAGTTTACATTCCGTGTATTACTGATATCTTATGATGTTTCTTTTTCTGTGTGACTTATTTCAGTTAGAATCATCGTACCTGAATCCACTCATTGTGCTGCTACGGGCCTGATGACATAGATTTCACTGCTGAGTGATACTGCATTTTACGTAACTACCACATGTTCTTTATCCATTTTTCACTTTCTGTGATATTGAACTTGTACGGTAAACGAGGTTCTTGTAAACAGAGGCGTCCCTAACATTGGGGTGGCTGTATCTTTTTGATTTTAATTTCCCTAAGCTATAGGACCATAAGTGGAAGTGCCCTAGGCTCTGTTGCTTTGTTTTTTAGATGTTTCAGGAAACACCATACACTTCTCCCGAGTGTCTGTTGGCAGTTTACATCCCGCCCATCAGCATAACAAGGCTCCCAGTTCTCCATGGCCTGTCCTGCCTTTCTGGATTTTACACTTTTTTCAGATGGCCCTTTTGACCGGGGGGAAGTGAGACTTCATTGTAGTGCAGATTTCCTTTGCAAGCTTGCTTGGTTGGCCAAAAAGGGCGTATGCGTTTTTTCCTGAATATATTCAGGAAAAAACGCATACGCCCTTTTTGGCCAAGTGCATCATTGTGGACGTTCTGTCTCTTTTCCTATGCTTTCAATGCAATTCCAGTCTACCTCCTGAAATCGGTTTCCTGCAATTCTGCCCCGCTTTCAAGTCCTCTTGGCAGCCTTACTTCAGTATATTTTTGGACGATAGTTGTCATTTATAACTCTGCAGGTTTGTGAATTACAGTGCCCCTGAGCTCCTTTCTTCAACTCGTTTTCTTGTGAGCTGGCCGCAACACCGCAGGATGGCTTCAGGCCCTAATCTGGTTCCGGCACGGCACGCTGAGCCTTTGGTTATTTCCTCTTCCTGGTGGGAAATGAGAGTTAAATTTGCCCGTCCAGACACCTCCAGCTAGTCTCTCATTGGTTCTCGCTATTCCTGTTCATCTTCCGCAGAAATTGCAAACTGGGCCAAACAGGAGGTTAAAGGGACTGACTCTCCAAGTCGGGAGAGTGTTAGTAAAGCGTCTGGAATGTTGCACCCGAGTACCAGGGTACGAAAACTGAGACATATTTGAACACGTCTCCCGATCACATGGTTGATCATACTCTAGGTTCCACATGCATGTTTTAGCTGAAGGAAGAATACCTTAAACCTGGGTAGTTGAAACCCGTGGAATGGGTACCATGCAATATGACTTCAAAGGGTCTTCATTTGCTCACCGAACCTCTCCAATCCTATCACTGCTGCGTTTATGTCCCTGTACACATGCTTGATTCTCTTTCGGAGACATAGCAATCCATAGGTTTTAAGATACTTAAGAGTCAGGTACATTCTTAGGCGTTTAATATGCGGTGTTGAGTCCATTTCGTTGAGCAAGGAGTAGCTCTTGTCTATTCCATATTTGGCTTAAGGAACTTTATCTGTGCTCATTTCAATCTCTGGTTTTATGCAGCACCCCAACTCACCTTTCCCCTTAAACAAGCATAAGTTGGTTTTCTAAAATTGAGACCCTGTTCTGTTCTGTAATTCAGTTCCTGTGTAGCCAAGTTTACATTCCGTGTATTACTGATATCTTATGATGTTTCTTTTTCTGTGTGACTTATTTCAGTTAGAATCATCGTACCTGAATCCACTCATTGTGCTGCTACGGGCCTGATGACATAGATTTCACTGCTGAGTGATACTGCATTTTACGTAACTACCACATGTTCTTTATCCATTTTTCACTTTCTGTGATATTGAACTTGTACGGTAAATGAGGTTCTTGTAAACAGAGGCGTCCCAAACATTGGGGTGGCTGTATCTTTTTGATTTTAATTTCCCTAAGCTACAGGACCATAAGTGGAAGTGCCCTAGGCTCTGTTGCTTTGTTTTTTAGATGTTTCAGGAAACACCATACACTTCTCCCGAGTGTCTGTTGGCAGTTTACATCCCGCCCATCAGCATAACAAGGCTCCCAGTTCTCCATGGCCTGTCCTGCCTTTCTGGATTTTACACTTTTTTCAGATGGCCCTTTTGACCGGGGGGAAGTGAGACTTCATTGTAGTGCAGATTTCCTTTGCAAGCTTGCTTGGTTGGCCAAAAAGGGCGTATGCGTTTTTTCCTGAATATATTCAGGAAAAAACGCATACGCCCTTTTTGGCCAAGTGCATCATTGTGGACGTTCTGTCTCTTTTCCTATGCTTTCAATGCAATTCCAGTCTACCTCCTGAAATCGGTTTCCTGCAATTCTGCCCCGCTTTCAAGTCCTCTTGGCAGCCTTACTTCAGTATATTTTTGGACGATAGTTGTCATTTATAACTCTGCAGGTTTGTGAATTACAGTGCCCCTGAGCTCCTTTCTTCAACTCGTTTTCTTGTGAGCTGGCCGAAACACCGCAGGATGGCTTCAGGCCCTAATCTGGTTCCGGCACGGCACGCTGAGCCTTTGGTTATTTCCTCTTCCTGGTGGGAAATGAGAGTTAAATTTGCCCGTCCAGACACCTCCAGCTAGTCTCTTATTGGTTCTCGCTATTCCTGTTCATCTTCCGCAGAAATTGCAAACTGGGCCAAACAGGAGGTTAAAGGGACTGACTCTCCAAGTCGGGAGAGTGTTAGTAAAGCGTCTGGAATGTTGCACCCGAGTACCAGGGTACGAAAACTGAGACATATTTGAACACGTCTCCCGATCACATGGTTGATCATACTCTAGGTTCCACATGCATGTTTTAGCTGAAGGAAGAATACCTTAAACCTGGGTAGTTGAAACCCGTGGAATGGGTACCATGCAATATGACTTCAAAGGGTCTTCATTTGCTCACCGAACCTCTCCAATCCTATCACTGCTGCGTTTATGTCCCTGTACACATGCTTGATTCTCTTTCGGAGACATAGCAATCCATAGGTTTTAAGATACTTAAGAGTCAGGTACATTCTTAGGCGTTTAATATGCGGTGTTGAGTCCATTTCGTTGAGCAAGGAGTAGCTCTTGTCTATTCCATATTTGGCTTAAGGAACTTTATCTGTGCTCATTTCAATCTCTGGTTTTATGCAGCACCCCAACTCACCTTTCCCCTTAAACAAGCATAAGTTGGTTTTCTAAATTTGAGACCCTGTTCTGTTCTGTAATTCAGTTCCTGTGTAGCCAAGTTTACATTCCGTGTATTACTGATATCTTATGATGTTTCTTTTTCTGTGTGACTTATTTCAGTTAGAATCATCGTACCTGAATCCACTCATTGTGCTGCTACGGGCCAGAACACATAGATTTCACTGCTGAGTGATACTGCATTGTACGTACGTACCACAAGTTCTTTATCCATTTTTCACTTTCTGTGATATTGAACTTGTACGGTAAACGAGGTTCTTGTAAACAGAGGCGTCCCAAACATTGGGGTGGCTGTATCTTTTTGATTTTAATTTCCCTAAGCTATAGGACCATAAGTGGAAGTGCCCTAGGCTCTGTTGCTTTGTTTTTTAGATGTTTCAGGAAACACCATACACTTCTCCCGAGTGTCTGTTGGCAATTTACATCCCGCCCATCAGCATAACAAGGCTCCCAGTTCTCCATGGCCTGTCCTGCCTTTCTGGATTTTACACTTTTTTCAGATGGCCCTTTTGACCGGGGGGAAGTGAGACTTCATTGTAGTGCAGATTTCCTTTGCAAGCTTGCTTGGTTGGCCAAAAAGGGCGTATGCGTTTTTTCCTGCAGGAAAAAACGCATACGCCCTTTTTGGCCAAGTGCATCATTGTGGACGTTCTGCCTCTTTTCCTATGCTTTCAATGCAATTCCAGTCTACCTCCTGAAATCGGTTTCCTGCAATTCTGCCCCGCTTTCAAGTCCTCTTGGCAGCCTTACTTCAGTATATTTTTGGACGATAGTTGTCATTTATAACTCTGCAGGTTTGTGAATTACAGTGCCCCTGAGCTCCTTTCTTCAACTCGTTTTCTTGTGAGCTGGCCGCAACACCGCAGGATGGCTTCAGGCCCTAATCTGGTTCCGGCACGGCACGCTGAGCCTTTGGTTATTTCCTCTTCCTGGTGGGAAATGAGAGTTAAATTTGCCCGTCCAGACACCTCCAGCTAGTCTCTCATTGGTTCTCGCTATTCCTGTTCATCTTCCGCAGAAATTGCAAACTGGGCCAAACAGGAGGTTAAAGGGACTGACTCTCCAAGTCGGGAGAGTGTTAGTAAAGCGTCTGGAATGTTGCACCCGAGTACCAGGGTACGAAAACTGAGACATATTTGAACACGTCTCCCGATCACATGGTTGATCATACTCTAGGTTCCACATGCATGTTTTAGCTGAAGGAAGAATACCTTAAACCTGGGTAGTTGAAACCCGTGGAATGGGTACCATGCAATATGACTTCAAAGGGTCTTCATTTGCTCACCGAACCTCTCCAATCCTATCACTGCTGCGTTTATGTCCCTGTACACATGCTTGATTCTCTTTCGGAGACATAGCAATCCATAGGTTTTAAGATACTTAAGAGTCAGGTACATTCTTAGGCGTTTAATATGCGGTGTTGAGTCCATTTCGTTGAGCAAGGAGTAGCTCTTGTCTATTCCATATTTGGCTTAAGGAACTTTATCTGTGCTCATTTCAATCTCTGGTTTTATGCAGCACCCCAACTCACCTTTCCCCTTAAACAAGCATAAGTTGGTTTTCTAAATTCGAGACCCTGTTCTGTTCTGTAATTCAGTTCCTGTGTAGCCAAGTTTACATTCCGTGTATTACTGATATCTTATGATGTTTCTTTTTCTGTGTGACTTATTTCAGTTAGAATCATCGTACCTGAATCCACTCATTGTGCTGCTACGGGCCTGATGACATAGATTTCACTGCTGAGTGATACTGCATTGTACGTATGTACCACAAGTTCTTTATCCATTTTTCACTTTCTGTGATATTGAACTTGTACGGTAAACGAGGTTCTTGTAAACAGAGGCGTCCCAAACATTGGGGTGGCTGTATCTTTTTGATTTTAATTTCCCTAAGCTATAGGACCATAAGTGGAAGTGCCCTAGGCTCTGTTGCTTTGTTTTTTAGATGTTTCAGGAAACACGATACACTTCTCCCGAGTGTCTGTTGGCAATTTACATCCCGCCCATCAGCATAACAAGGCTCCCAGTTCTCCATGGCCTGTACTGCCTTTCTGGATTTTACACTTTTTTCAGATGGCCCTTTTGACCGGGGGGGGGGGGAAGTGAGACTTCATTGTAGTGCAGATTTCCTTTGCAAGCTTGCTTGGTTGGCCAAAAAGGGCGTATGCGTTTTTTCCTGAATATATTCAGGAAAAAACGCATACGCCCTTTTTGGCCAAGTGCATAATTGTAGACCTTCTGCCTCTTTTCCTATGCTTTCAATGCAATTCCAGTCTACCTCCTGAAATCGGTTTCCTGCAATTCTGCCCCGCTTTCAAGTCCTCTTGGCAGCCTTACTTCAGTATATTTTTGGACGATAGCTGTCATTTATAACTCTGCAGGTTTGTGAATTACAGTGCCCCTGAGCTCCTTTCTTCAACTCGTTTTCTTGTGAGCTGGCCGCAACACCGCAGGATGGCTTCAGGCCCTAATCTGGTTCCGGCACGGCACGCTGAGCCTTTGGTTATTTCCTCTTCCTGGTGGGAAATGAGAGTTAAATTTGCCCGTCCAGACACCTCCAGCTAGTCTCTCATTGGTTCTCGCTATTCCTGTTCATCTTCCGCAGAAATTGCAAACTGGGCCAAACAGGAGGTTAAAGGGACTGACTCTCCAAGTCGGGAGAGTGTTAGTAAAGCGTCTGGAATGTTGCACCTGAGTACCAGGGTACGAAAACTGAGACATATTTGAACACGTCTCCCGATCACATGGCTGATCATACTCTAGGTTCCACATGCATGTTTTAGCTGAAGGAAGAATACCTTAAACCTGGGTAGTTGAAACCCGTGGAATGGGTACCATGCAATATGACTTCAAAGGGTCTTCATTTGCTCACCGAACCTCTCCAATCCTATCACTGCTGCGGTTATGTCCCTGTACACATGCTTGATTCTCTTTCGGAGACATAGCAATCCATAGGTTTTAAGATACTTAAGAGTCAGGTACATTCTTAGGCGTTTAATATGCGGTGTTGAGTCCATTTCGTTGAGCAAGGAGTAGCTCTTGTCTATTCCATATTTGGCTTAAGGAACTTTATCTGTGCTCATTTCAATCTCTGGTTTTATGCAGCACCCCAACTCACCTTTACCCTTAAACAAGCATAAGTTGGTTTTCTAAATTTGAGACCCTGTTCTGTTCTGTAATTCAGTTCCTGTGTAGCCAAGTTTACATTCCGTGTATTACTGATATCTTATGATGTTTCTTTTTCTGTGTGACTTATTTCAGTTAGAATCATCGTACCTGAATCCACTCATTGTGCTGCTACGGGCCTGATAACATAGATTTCACTGCTGAGTGATACTGCATTTTACGTAAGTACCACATGTTCTTTATCCATTTTTCACTTTCTGTGATATTGAACTTGTACGGTAAACGAGGTTCTTGTAAACAGAGGCGTCCCAAACATTGGGGTGGCTGTATCTTTTTGATTTTAATTTCCCTAAGCTATAGGACCATAAGTGGAAGTGCCCTAGGCTCTGTTGCTTTGTTTTTTAGATGTTTCAGGAAACACCATACACTTCTCCCGAGTGTCTGTTGGCAGTTTACATCCCGCCCATCAGCATAACAAGGCTCCCAGTTCTCCATGGCCTGTCCTGCCTTTCTGGATTTTACACTTTTTTCAGATGGCCCTTTTGACCGGGGGGGGGGGGAAGTGAGACTTCATTGTAGTGCAGATTTCCTTTGCAAGCTTGCTTGGTTGGCCAAAAAGGGCGTATGCGTTTTTTCCTGAATATATTCAGGAAAAAACGCATACGCCCTTTTTGGCCAAGTGCATCATTGTGGACGTTCTGTCTCTTTTCCTATGCTTTCAATGCAATTCCAGTCTACCTCCTGAAATCGGTTTCCTGCAATTCTGCCCCGCTTTCAAGTCCTCTTGGCAGCCTTACTTCAGTATATTTTTGGACGATAGTTGTCATTTATAACTCTGCAGGTTTGTGAATTACAGTGCCCCTGAGCTCCTTTCTTCAACTCGTTTTCTTGTGAGCTGGCCGCAACACCGCAGGATGGCTTCAGGCCCTAATCTGGTTCTGGCACGGCACGCTGAGCCTTTGGTTATTTCCTCTTCCTGGTGGGCAATGAGAGTTAAATTTGCCCGTCCAGACACCTCCAGCTAGTCTCTCATTGGTTCTCGCTATTCCTGTTCATCTTCCGCAGAAATTGCAAACTGGGCCAAACAGGAGGTTAAAGGGACTGACTCTCCAAGTCGGGAGAGTGTTAGTAAAGCGTCTGGAATGTTGCACCCGAGTACCAGGGTACGAAAACTGAGACATATTTGAACACGTCTCCCGATCACATGGTTGATCATACTCTAGGTTCCACATGCATGTTTTAGCTGAAGGAAGAATACCTTAAACCTGGGTAGTTGAAACCCGTGGAATGGGTACCATGCAATATGACTTCAAAGGGTCTTCATTTGCTCACCGAACCTCTCCAATCCTATCACTGCTGCGTTTATGTCCCTGTACACATGCTTGATTCTCTTTCGGAGACATAGCAATCCATAGGTTTTAAGATACTTAAGAGTCAGGTACATTCTTAGGCGTTTAATATGCGGTGTTGAGTCCATTTCGTTGAGCAAGGAGTAGCTCTTGTCTATTCCATATTTGGCTTAAGGAACTTTATCTGTGCTCATTTCAATCTCTGGTTTTATGCAGCACCCCAACTCACCTTTACCCTTAAACAAGCATAAGTTGGTTTTCTAAATTTGAGACCCTGTTCTGTTCTGTAATTCAGTTCCTGTGTAGCCAAGTTTACATTCCGTGTATTACTGATATCTTATGATGTTTCTTTTTCTGTGTGACTTATTTCAGTTAGAATCATCGTACCTGAATCCACTCATTGTGCTGCTATGGGCCTGATGACATAGATTTCACTGCTGAGTGATACTGCATTGTACGTAAGTACCACAAGTTCTTTATCCATTTTTCACTTTCTGTGATATTGAATTTGTACGGTAAACGAGGTTCTTGTAAACAGAGGCGTCCCAAACATTGGGGTGGCTGTATCTTTTTGATTTTAATTTCCCTAAGCTATAGGACCATAAGTGGAAGTGCCCTAGGCTCTGTTGCTTTGTTTTTTAGATGTTTCAGGAAACACCATACACTTCTCCCGAGTGTCTGTTGGCAATTTACATCCCGCCCATCAGCATAACAAGGCTCCCAGTTCTCCATGGCCTGTCCTGCCTTTCTGGATTTTACACTTTTTTCAGATGGCCCTTTTGACCGGGGGGAGGAGGAAGTGAGACTTCATTGTAGTGCAGATTTCCTTTGCAAGCTTGCTTGGTTGGCCAAAAAGGGCGTATGCGTTTTTTCCTGAATATATTCAGGAAAAAACGCATACGCCCTTTTTGGCCAAGTGCATCATTGTGGACCTTCTGCCTCTTTTCCTATGCTTTCAATGCAATTCCAGTCTACCTCCTGAAATCGGTTTCCTGCAATTCTGCCCCGCTTTCAAGTCCTCTTGGCAGCCTTACTTCAGTATATTTTTGGACGATAGCTGTCATTTATAACTCTGCAGGTTTGTGAATTACAGTGCCCCTGAGCTCCTTTCTTCAACTCGTTTTCTTGTGAGCTGGCCGCAACACCGCAGGATGGCTTCAGGCCCTAATCTGGTTCCGGCACGGCACGCTGAGCCTTTGGTTATTTCCTCTTCCTGGTGGGAAATGAGAGTTAAATTTGCCCGTCCAGACACCTCCAGCTAGTCTCTCATTGGTTCTCGCTATTCCTGTTCATCTTCCGCAGAAATTGCAAACTGGGCCAAACAGGAGGTTAAAGGGACTGACTCTCCAAGTCGGGAGAGTGTTAGTAAAGCGTCTGGAATGTTGCACCCGAGTACCAGGGTACGAAAACTGAGACATATTTGAACACGTCTCCCGATCACATGGTTGATCATACTCTAGGTTCCACATGCATGTTTTAGCTGAAGGAAGAATACCTTAAACCTGGGTAGTTGAAACCCGTGGAATGGGTACCATGCAATATGACTTCAAAGGGTCTTCATTTGCTCACCGAACCTCTCCAATCCTATCACTGCTGCGTTTATGTCCCTGTACACATGCTTGATTCTCTTTCGGAGACATAGCAATCCATAGGTTTTAAGATACTTAAGAGTCAGGTACATTCTTAGGCGTTTAATATGCGGTGTTGAGTCCATTTCGTTGAGCAAGGAGTAGCTCTTGTCTATTCCATATTTGGCTTAAGGAACTTTATCTGTGCTCATTTCAATCTCTGGTTTTATGCAGCACCCCAACTCACCTTTCCCCTTAAACAAGCATAAGTTGGTTTTCTAAATTTGAGACCCTGTTCTGTTCTGTAATTCAGTTCCTGTGTAGCCAAGTTTACATTCCGTGTATTACTGATATCTTATGATGTTTCTTTTTCTGTGTGACTTATTTCAGTTAGAATCATCGTACCTGAATCCACTCATTGTGCTGCTACGGGCCTGATGACATAGATTTCACTGCTGAGTGATACTGCATTTTACGTAAGTACCACATGTTCTTTATCCATTTTTCACTTTCTGTGATATTGAACTTGTACGGTAAACGAGGTTCTTGTAAACAGAGGCGTCCCAAACATTGGGGTGGCTGTATCTTTTTGATTTTAATTTCCCTAAGCTATAGGACCATAAGTGGAAGTGCCCTAGGCTCTGTTGCTTTGTTTTTTAGATGTTTCAGGAAACACCATACACTTCTCCCGAGTGTCTGTTGGCAGTTTACATCCCGCCCATCAGCATAACAAGGCTCCCAGTTCTCCATGGCCTGTCCTGCCTTTCTGGATTTTACACTTTTTTCAGATGGCCCTTTTGACCGGGGGGGGGGGGAAGTGAGACTTCATTGTAGTGCAGATTTCCTTTGCAAGCTTGCTTGGTTGGCCAAAAAGGGCGTATGCGTTTTTTCCTGAATATATTCAGGAAAAAACGCATACGCCCTTTTTGGCCAAGTGCATCATTGTGGACGTTCTGCCTCTTTTCCTATGCTTTCAATGCAATTCCAGTCTACCTCCTGAAATCGGTTTCCTGCAATTCTGCCCCGCTTTCAAGTCCTCTTGGCAGCCTTACTTCAGTATATTTTTGGACGATAGTTGTCATTTATAACTCTGCAGGTTTGTGAATTACAGTGCCCCTGAGCTCCTTTCTTCAACTCGTTTTCTTGTGAGCTGGCCGCAACACTGCAGGATGGCTTCAGGCCCTAATCTGGTTCCGGCACGGCACGCTGAGCCTTTGGTTATTTCCTCTTCCTGGTGGGAAATGAGAGTTAAATTTGCCCGTCCAGACACCTCCAGCTAGCCTCTCATTGGTTCTCGCTATTCCTGTTCATCTTCCGCAGAAATTGCAAACTGGGCCAAACAGGAGGTTAAAGGGACTGACTCTCCAAGTCGGGAGAGTGTTAGTAAAGCGTCTGGAATGTTGCACCCGAGTACCAGGGTACGAAAACTGAGACATATTTGAACACGTCTCCCGATCACATGGTTGATCATACTCTAGGTTCCACATGCATGTTTTAGCTGAAGGAAGAATACCTTAAACCTGGGTAGTTGAAACCCGTGGAATGGGTACCATGCAATATGACTTCAAAGGGTCTTCATTTGCTCACCGAACCTCTCCAATCCTATCACTGCTGCGTTTATGTCCCTGTACACATGCTTGATTCTCTTTCGGAGACATAGCAATCCATAGGTTTTAAGATACTTAAGAGTCAGGTACATTCTTAGGCGTTTAATATGCGGTGTTGAGTCCATTTCGTTGAGCAAGGAGTAGCTCTTGTCTATTCCATATTTGGCTTAAGGAACTTTATCTGTGCTCATTTCAATCTCTGGTTTTATGCAGCACCCCAACTCACCTTTACCCTTAAACAAGCATAAGTTGGTTTTCTAAATTTGAGACCCTGTTCTGTTCTGTAATTCAGTTCCTGTGTAGCCAAGTTTACATTCCGTGTATTACTGATATCTTATGATGTTTCTTTTTCTGTGTGACTTATTTCAGTTAGAATCATCGTACCTGAATCCACTCATTGTGCTGCTACGGGCCTGATGACATAGATTTCACTGCTGAGTGATACTGCATTGTACGTAAGTACCACAAGTTCTTTATCCATTTTTCACTTTCTGTGATATTGAACTTGTACGGTAAACGAGGTTCTTGTAAACAGAGGCGTCCCAAACATTGGGGTGGCTGTATCTTTTTGATTTTAATTTCCCTAAGCTATAGGACCATAAGTGGAAGTGCCCTAGGCTCTGTTGCTTTGTTTTTTAGATGTTTCAGGAAACACCATACACTTCTCCCGAGTGTCTGTTGGCAATGTACATCCCGCCCATCAGCATAACAAGGCTCCCAGTTCTCCATGGCCTGTCCTGCCTTTCTGGATTTTACACTTTTTTCAGATGGCCCTTTTGACCGGGGGGAAGTGAGACTTCATTGTAGTGTAGATTTCCTTTGCAAGCTTGCTTGGTTGGCCAAAAAGGGCGTATGCGTTTTTTCCTGAATATATTCAGGAAAAAACGCATACGCCCTTTTTGGCCAAGTGCATCATTGTGGACGTTCTGCCTCTTTTCCTATGCTTTCAATGCAATTCCAGTCTACCTCCTGAAATCGGTTTCCTGCAATTCTGCCCCGCTTTCAAGTCCTCTTGGCAGCCTTACTTCAGTATATTTTTGGACGATAGTTGTCATTTATAACTCTGCAGGTTTGTGAATTACAGTGCCCCTGAGCTCCTTTCTTCAACTCGTTTTCTTGTGAGCTGGCCGCAACACTGCAGGATGGCTTCAGGCCCTAATCTGGTTCCGGCACGGCACGCTGAGCCTTTGGTTATTTCCTCTTCCTGGTGGGAAATGAGAGTTAAATTTGCCCGTCCAGACACCTCCAGCTAGCCTCTCATTGGTTCTCGCTATTCCTGTTCATCTTCCGCAGAAATTGCAAACTGGGCCAAACAGGAGGTTAAAGGGACTGACTCTCCAAGTCGGGAGAGTGTTAGTAAAGCGTCTGGAATGTTGCACCCGAGTACCAGGGTACGAAAACTGAGACATATTTGAACACGTCTCCCGATCACATGGTTGATCATACTCTAGGTTCCACATGCATGTTTTAGCTGAAGGAAGAATACCTTAAACCTGGGTAGTTGAAACCCGTGGAATGGGTACCATGCAATATGACTTCAAAGGGTCTTCATTTGCTCACCGAACCTCTCCAATCCTATCACTGCTGCGGTTATGTCCCTGTACACATGCTTGATTCTCTTTCGGAGACATAGCAATCCATAGGTTTTAAGATACTTAAGAGTCAGGTACATTCTTAGGCGTTTAATATGCGGTGTTGAGTCCATTTCGTTGAGCAAGGAGTAGCTCTTGTCTATTCCATATTTGGCTTAAGGAACTTTATCTGTGCTCATTTCAATCTCTGGTTTTATGCAGCACCCCAACTCACCTTTACCCTTAAACAAGCATAAGTTGGTTTTCTAAATTTGAGACCCTGTTCTGTTCTGTAATTCAGTTCCTGTGTAGCCAAGTTTACATTCCGTGTATTACTGATATCTTATGATGTTTCTTTTTCTGTGTGACTTATTTCAGTTAGAATCATCGTACCTGAATCCACTCATTGTGCTGCTACGGGCCTGATGACATAGATTTCACTGCTGAGTGATACTGCATTGTACGTAAGTACCACAAGTTCTTTATCCATTTTTCACTTTCTGTGATATTGAACTTGTACGGTAAACGAGGTTCTTGTAAACAGAGGCGTCCCAAACTGTGGGGTGGCTGTATCTTTTTGATTTTAATTTCCCTAAGCTATAGGACCATAAGTGGAAGTGCCCTAGGCTCTGTTGCTTTGTTTTTTAGATGTTTCAGGAAACACCATACACTTCTCCCGAGTGTCTGTTGGCAATTTACATCCCGCCCATCAGCATAACAAGGCTCCCAGTTCTCCATGGCCTGTCCTGCCTTTCTGGATTTTACACTTTTTTCAGATGACCCTTTTGACCGGGGGGAAGTGAGACTTCATTGTAGTGCAGATTTCCTTTGCAAGCTTGCTTGGTTGGCCAAAAAGGGCGTATGCGTTTTTTCCTGAATATATTCAGGAAAAAACGCATACGCCCTTTTTGGCCAAGTGCATCATTGTGGACGTTCTGCCTCTTTTCCTATGCTTTCAATGCAATTCCAGTCTACCTCCTGAAATCGGTTTCCTGCAATTCTGCCCCGCTTTCAAGTCCTCTTGGCAGCCTTACTTCAGTATATTTTTGGACGATAGTTGTCATTTATAACTCTGCAGGTTTGTGAATTACAGTGCCCCTGAGCTCCTTTCTTCAACTCGTTTTCTTGTGAGCTGGCCGCAACACCGCAGGATGGCTTCAGGCCCTAATCTGGTTCCGGCACGGCACGCTGAGCCTTTGGTTATTTCCTCTTCCTGGTGGGAAATGAGAGTTAAATTTGCCCGTCCAGACACCTCCAGCTAGTCTCTCATTGGTTCTCGCTATTCCTGTTCATCTTCCGCAGAAATTGCAAACTGGGCCAAACAGGAGGTTAAAGGGACTGACTCTCCAAGTCGGGAGAGTGTTAGTAAAGCGTCTGGAATGTTGCACCCGAGTACCAGGGTACGAAAACTGAGACATATTTGAACACGTCTCCCAATCACATGGTTGATCATACTCTAGGTTCCACATGCATGTTTTAGCTGAAGGAAGAATACCTTAAACCTGGGTAGTTGAAACCCGTGGAATGGGTACCATGCAATATGACTTCAAAGGGTCTTCATTTGCTCACCGAACCTCTCCAATCCTATCACTGCTGCGTTTATGTCCCTGTACACATGCTTGATTCTCTTTCGGAGACATAGCAATCCATAGGTTTTAAGATACTTAAGAGTCAGGTACATTCTTAGGCGTTTAATATGCGGTGTTGAGTCCATTTCGTTGAGCAAGGAGTAGCTCTTGTCTATTCCATATTTGGCTTAAGGAACTTTATCTGTGCTCATTTCAATCTCTGGTTTTATGCAGCACCCCAACTCACCTTTACCCTTAAACAAGCATAAGTTGGTTTTCTAAATTTGAGACCCTTTTCTGTTCTGTAATTCAGTTCCTGTGTAGCCAAGTTTACATTCCGTGTATTACTGATATCTTATGATGTTTCTTTTTCTGTGTGACTTATTTCAGTTAGAATCATCGTACCTGAATCCACTCATTGTGCTGCTACGGGCCTGATGACATAGATTTCACTGCTGAGTGATACTGCATTGTACGTAAGTACCACAAGTTCTTTATCCATTTTTCACTTTCTGTGATATTGAACTTGTACGGTAAACGAGGTTCTTGTAAACAGAGGCGTCCCAAACATTGGGGTGGCTGTATCTTTTTGATTTTAATTTCCCTAAGCTATAGGACCATAAGTGGAAGTGCCCTAGGCTCTGTTGCTTTGTTTTTTAGATGTTTCAGGAAACACCATACACTTCTCCCGAGTGTCTGTTGGCAATGTACATCCCGCCCATCAGCATAACAAGGCTACCAGTTCTCCATGGCCTGTCCTGCCTTTCTGGATTTTACACTTTTTTCAGATGGCCCTTTTGACCGGGGGGAAGTGAGACTTCATTGTAGTGTAGATTTCCTTTGCAAGCTTGCTTGGTTGGCCAAAAAGGGCGTATGCGTTTTTTCCTGAATATATTCAGGAAAAAACGCATACGCCCTTTTTGGCCAAGTGCATCATTGTGGACGTTCTGCCTCTTTTCCTATGCTTTCAATGCAATTCCAGTCTACCTCCTGAAATCGGTTTCCTGCAATTCTGCCCCGCTTTCAAGTCCTCTTGGCAGCCTTACTTCAGTATATTTTTGGACGATAGTTGTCATTTATAACTCTGCAGGTTTGTGAATTACAGTGCCCCTGAGCTCCTTTCTTCAACTCGTTTTCTTGTGAGCTGGCCGCAACACCGCAGGATGGCTTCAGGCCCTAATCTGGTTCCGGCACGGCACGCTGAGCCTTTGGTTATTTCCTCTTCCTGGTGGGAAATGAGAGTTAAATTTGCCCGTCCAGACACCTCCAGCTAGTCTCTCATTGGTTCTCGCTATTCCTGTTCATCTTCCGCAGAAATTGCAAACTGGGCCAAACAGGAGGTTAAAGGGACTGACTCTCCAAGTCGGGAGAGTGTTAGTAAAGCGTCTGGAATGTTGCACCCGAGTACCAGGGTACGAAAACTGAGACATATTTGAACACGTCTCCCGATCACATGGTTGATCATACTCTAGGTTCCACATGCATGTTTTAGCTGAAGGAAGAATACCTTAAACCTGGGTAGTTGAAACCCGTGGAATGGGTACCATGCAATATGACTTCAAAGGGTCTTCATTTGCTCACCGAACCTCTCCAATCCTATCACTGCTGCGGTTATGTCCCTGTACACATGCTTGATTCTCTTTCGGAGACATAGCAATCCATAGGTTTTAAGATACTTAAGAGTCAGGTACATTCTTAGGCGTTTAATATGCGGTGTTGAGTCCATTTCGTTGAGCAAGGAGTAGCTCTTGTCTATTCCATATTTGGCTTAAGGAACTTTATCTGTGCTCATTTCAATCTCTGGTTTTATGCAGCACCCCAACTCACCTTTCCCCTTAAACAAGCATAAGTTGGTTTTCTAAATTTGAGACCCTGTTCTGTTCTGTAATTCAGTTCCTGTGTAGCCAAGTTTACATTCCGTGTATTACTGATATCTTATGATGTTTCTTTTTCTGTGTGACTTATTTCAGTTAGAATCATCGTACCTGAATCCACTCATTGTGCTGCTACGGGCCTGATGACATAGATTTCACTGCTGAGTGATACTGCATTGTACGTAAGTACCACAAGTTCTTTATCCATTTTTCACTTTCTGTGATATTGAACTTGTACGGTAAACGAGGTTCTTGTAAACAGAGGCATCCCAAACTTTGGGGTGGCTGTGTTTTTTTGATTTTAATTTCCCTAAGCTATAGGACCATAAGTGGAAGTGCCCTAGGCTCTGTTGCTTTGTTTTTTAGATGTTTCAGTAAACACCATACACTTCTCCGGAGTGTCTGTTGGCAGTTTACATCCCGCCCATCAGCATAACAAGGCTCCCAGTTCTCCATGGCCTGTCCTGCCTTTCTGGATTTTACACTTTTTTCAGATGGCCCTTTTGACCGGGGGGAAGTGAGACTTCATTGTAGTGCAGATTTCCTTTGCAAGCTTGCTTGGTTGGCCAAAAAGGGCGTATGCGTTTTTTCCTGAATATATTCAGGAAAAAACGCATACGCCCTTTTTGACCAAGTGCATCATTGTGGACGTTCTGCCTCTTTTCCTATGCTTTCAATGCAATTCCAGTCTACCTCCTGAAATCGGTTTCCTGCAATTCTGCCCCGCTTTCAAGTCCTCTTGGCAGCCTTACTTCAGTATATTTTTGGACGATAGTTGTCATTTATAACTCTGCAGGTTTGTGAATTACAGTGCCCCTGAGCTCCTTTCTTCAACTCGTTTTCTTGTGAGCTGGCCGCAACACCGCAGGATGGCTTCAGGCCCTAATCTGGTTCCGGCACGGCACGCTGAGCCTTTGGTTATTTCCCCTTCCTGGTGGGAAATGAGAGTTAAATTTGCCCGTCCAGACACCTCCAGCTAGTCTCTCATTGGTTCTCGCTATTCCTGTTCATCTTCCGCAGAAATTGCAAACTGGGCCAAACAGGAGGTTAAAGGGACTGACTCTCCAAGTCGGGAGAGTGTTAGTAAAGCGTCTGGAATGTTGCACCCGAGTACCAGGGTACGAAAACTGAGACATATTTGAACACGTCTCCCGATCACATGGTTGATCATACTCTAGGTTCCACATGCATGTTTTAGCTGAAGGAAGAATACCTTAAACCTGGGTAGTTGAAACCCGTGGAATGGGTACCATGCAATATGACTTCAAAGGGTCTTCATTTGCTCACCGAACCTCTCCAATCCTATCACTGCTGCGGTTATGTCCCTGTACACATGCTTGATTCTCTTTTGGAGACATAGCAATCCATAGGTTTTAAGATACTTAAGAGTCAGGTACATTCTTAGGCGTTTAATATGCGGTGTTGAGTCCATTTCGTTGAGCAAGGAGTAGCTCTTGTCTATTCCATATTTGACTTAAGGAACTTTATCTGTGCTCATTTCAATCTCTGGTTTTATGCAGCACCCCAACTCACCTTTACCCTTAAACAAGCATAAGTTGGTTTTCTAAATTTGAGACCCTGTTCTGTTCTGTAATTCAGTTCCTGTGTAGCCAAGTTTACATTCCGTGTATTACTGATATCTTATGATGTTTCTTTTTCTGTGTGACTTATTTCAGTTAGAATCATCGTACCTGAATCCACTCATTGTGCTGCTACGGGCCTGATGACATAGATTTCACTGCTGAGTGATACTGCATTGTACGTAAGTACCACAAGTTCTTTATCCATTTTTCACTTTCTGTGATATTGAACTTGTACGGTAAACGAGGTTCTTGTAAACAGAGGCGTCCCAAACATTGGGGTGGCTGTATCTTTTTGATTTTAATTTCCCTAAGCTATAGGACCATAAGTGGAAGTGCCCTAGGCTCTGTTGCTTTGTTTTTTAGATGTTTCAGGAAACACCATACACTTCTCCCGAGTGTCTGTTGGCAATTGACATCCCGCCCATCAGCATAACAAGGCTCCCAGTTCTCCATGGCCTGTCCTGCCTTTCTGGATTTTACACTTTTCTCAGATGGCCCTTTTGACCGGGGGGGGGGGAAGTGAGACTTCATTGTAGTGCAGATTTCCTTTGCAAGCTTGCTTGGTTGGCCAAAAAGGGCGTATGCGTTTTTTCCTGAATATATTCAGGAAAAAACGCATACGCCCTTTTTGGCCAAGTGCATCATTGTGGACGTTCTGCCTCTTTTCCTATGCTTTCAATGCAATTCCAGTCTACCTCCTGAAATCGGTTTCCTGCAATTCTGCCCCGCTTTCAAGTCCTCTTGGCAGCCTTACTTCAGTATATTTTTGGACGATAGTTGTCATTTATAACTCTGCAGGTTTGTGAATTACAGTGCCCCTGAGCTCCTTTCTTCAACTCGTTTTCTTGTGAGCTGGCCGCAACACCGCAGGATGGCTTCAGGCCCTAATCTGGTTCCGGCACGGCACGCTGAGCCTTTGGTTATTTCCTCTTCCTGGTGGGAAATGAGAGTTAAATTTGCCCGTCCAGACACCTCCAGCTAGTCTCTCATTGGTTCTCGCTATTCCTGTTCATCTTCCGCAGAAATTGCAAACTGGGCCAAACAGGAGGTTAAAGGGACTGACTCTCCAAGTCGGGAGAGTGTTAGTAAAGCGTCTGGAATGTTGCACCCGAGTACCAGGGTACGAAAACTGAGACATATTTGAACACGTCTCCCGATCACATGGTTGATTATACTCTAGGTTCCACATGCATGTTTTAGCTGAAGGAAGAATACCTTAAACCTGGGTAGTTGAAACCCGTGGAATGGGTACCATGCAATATGACTTCAAAGGGTCTTCATTTGCTCACCGAACCTCTCCAATCCTATCACTGCTGCGTTTATGTCCCTGTACACATGCTTGATTCTCTTTCGGAGACATAGCAATCCATAGGTTTTAAGATACTTAAGAGTCAGGTACATTCTTAGGCGTTTAATATGCGGTGTTGAGTCCATTTCGTTGAGCAAGGAGTAGCTCTTGTCTATTCCATATTTGGCTTAAGGAACTTTATCTGTGCTCATTTCAATCTCTGGTTTTATGCAGCACCCCAACTCACCTTTACCCTTAAACAAGCATAAGTTGGTTTTCTAAATTTGAGACCCTGTTCTGTTCTGTAATTCAGTTCCTGTGTAGCCAAGTTTACATTCCGTGTATTACTGATATCTTATGATGTTTCTTTTTCTGTGTGACTTATTTCAGTTAGAATCATCGTACCTGAATCCACTCATTGTGCTGCTACGGGCCTGATGACATAGATTTCACTGCTGAGTGATACTGCATTGTACGTAAGTACCACATGTTCTTTATCCATTTTTCACTTTCTGTGATATTGAACTTGTACGGTAAACGAGGTTCTTGTAAACAGAGGCGTGCCAAACATTGGGGTGGCTGTATCTTTTTGATTTTAATTTCCCTAAGCTATAGGACCATAAGTGGAAGTGCCCTAGGCTCTGTTGCTTTGTTTTTTAGATGTTTCAGGAAACACCATACACTTCTCCTGAGTGTCTGTTGGCAATTTACATCCCGACCATCAGCATAACAAGGCTCCCAGTTCTCCATGGCCTGTCCTCCCTTTCTGGATTTTACACTTTTTTCAGATGGCCCTTTTGACCGGGGGGGGGGGGGGAAGTGAGACTTCATTGTAGTGCAGATTTCCTTTGCAAGCTTGCTTGGTTGGCCAAAAAGGGCGTATGCGTTTTTTCCTGAATATATTCAGGAAAAAACGCATACGCCCTTTTTGGCCAAGTGCATCATTGTGGACGTTCTGCCTCTTTTCCTATGCTTTCAATGCAATTCCAGTCTACCTCCTGAAATCGGTTTCCTGCAATTCTGCCCCGCTTTCAAGTCCTCTTGGCAGCCTTACTTCAGTATATTTTTGGACGATAGTTGTCATTTATAACTCTGCAGGTTTGTGAATTACAGTGCCCCTGAGCTCCTTTCTTCAACTCGTTTTCTTGTGAGCTGGCCGCAACACCGCAGGATGGCTTCAGGCCCTAATCTGGTTCCGGCACGGCACGCTGAGCCTTTGGTTATTTCCTCTTCCTGGTGGGAAATGAGAGTTAAATTTGCCCGTCCAGACACCTCCAGCTAGTCTCTCATTGGTTCTCGCTATTCCTGTTCATCTTCCGCAGAAATTGCAAACTGGGCCAAACAGGAGGTTAAAGGGACTGACTCTCCAAGTCGGGAGAGTGTTAGTAAAGCGTCTGGAATGTTGCACCCGAGTACCAGGGTACGAAAACTGAGACATATTTGAACACGTCTCCCGATCACATGGTTGATCATACTCTAGGTTCCACATGCATGTTTTAGCTGAAGGAAGAATACCTTAAACCTGGGTAGTTGAAACCCGTGGAATGGGTACCATGCAATATGACTTCAAAGGGTCTTCATTTGCTCACCGAACCTCTCCAATCCTATCACTGCTGCGGTTATGTCCCTGTACACATGCTTGATTCTCTTTCGGAGACATAGCAATCCATAGGTTTTAAGATACTTAAGAGTCAGGTACATTCTTAGGCGTTTAATATGCGGTGTTGAGTCCATTTCGTTGAGCAAGGAGTAGCTCTTGTCTATTCCATATTTGGCTTAAGGAACTTTATCTGTGCTCATTTCAATCTCTGGTTTTATGCAGCACCCCAACTCACCTTTACCCTTAAACAAGCATAAGTTGGTTTTCTAAATTTGAGACCCTGTTCTGTTCTGTAATTCAGTTCCTGTGTAGCCAAGTTTACATTCCGTGTATTACTGATATCTTATGATGTTTCTTTTTCTGTGTGACTTATTTCAGTTACAATCATCGTACCTGAATCCACTCATTGTGCTGCTACGGGCCTGATGACATAGATTTCACTGCTGAGTGATACTGCATTGTACGTAAGTACCACAATTTCTTTATCCATTTTTCACTTTCTGTGATATTGAACTTGTACGGTAAACGAGGTTCTTGTAAACAGAGGCATCCCAAACTTTGGGGTGGCTGTGTCTTTTTGATTTTAATTTCCCTAAGCTATAGGACCATAAGTGGAAGTGCCCTAGGCTCTGTTGCTTTGTTTTTTAGATGTTTCAGGAAACACCATACACTTCTCCCGAGTGTCTGTTGGCAGTTTACATCCCGCCCATCAGCATAACAAGGCTCCCAGTTCTCCATGGCCTGTCCTGCCTTTCTGGATTTTACACTTTTTTCAGATGGCCCTTTTGACCGGGGGGAAGTGAGACTTCATTGTAGTGCAGATTTCCTTTGCAAGCTTGCTTGGTTGGCCAAAAAGGGCGTATGCGTTTTTTCCTGAATATATTCAGGAAAAAACGCATACGCCCTTTTTGACCAAGTGCATCATTGTGGACGTTCTGCCTCTTTTCCTATGCTTTCAATGCAATTCCAGTCTACCTCCTGAAATCGGTTTCCTGCAATTCTGCCCCGCTTTCAAGTCCTCTTGGCAGCCTTACTTCAGTATATTTTTGGACGATAGTTGTCATTTATAACTCTGCAGGTTTGTGAATTACAGTGCCCCTGAGCTCCTTTCTTCAACTCGTTTTCTTGTGAGCTGGCCGCAACACCGCAGGATGGCTTCAGGCCCTAATATGGTTCCGGCACGGCACGCTGAGCCTTTGGTTATTTCCCCTTCCTGGTGGGAAATGAGAGTTAAATTTGCCCGTCCAGACACCTCCAGCTAGTCTCTCATTGGTTCTCGCTATTCCTGTTCATCTTCCGCAGAAATTGCAAACTGGGCCAAACAGGAGGTTAAAGGGACTGACTCTCCAAGTCGGGAGAGTGTTAGTAAAGCGTCTGGAATGTTGCACCCGAGTACCAGGGTATGAAAACTGAGACATATTTGAACACGTCTCCCGATCACATGGTTGATCATACTCTAGGTTCCACATGCATGTTTTAGCTGAAGGAAGAATACCTTAAACCTGGGTAGTTGAAACCCGTGGAATGGGTACCATGCAATATGACTTCAAAGGGTCTTCATTTGCTCACCGAACCTCTCCAATCCTATCACTGCTGCGGTTATGTCCCTGTACACATGCTTGATTCTCTTTTGGAGACATAGCAATCCATAGGTTTTAAGATACTTAAGAGTCAGGTACATTCTTAGGCGTTTAATATGCGGTGTTGAGTCCATTTCGTTGAGCAAGGAGTAGCTCTTGTCTATTCCATATTTGGCTTAAGGAACTTTATCTGTGCTCATTTCAATCTCTGGTTTTATGCAGCACCCCAACTCACCTTTACCCTTAAACAAGCATAAGTTGGTTTTCTAAATTTGAGACCCTGTTCTGTTCTGTAATTCAGTTCCTGTGTAGCCAAGTTTACATTCCGTGTATTACTGATATCTTATGATGTTTCTTTTTCTGTGTGACTTATTTCAGTTAGAATCATCGTACCTGAATCCACTCATTGTGCTGCTACGGGCCTGATGACATAGATTTCACTGCTGAGTGATACTGCATTGTACGTAAGTACCACAAGTTCTTTATCCATTTTTCACTTTCTGTGATATTGAACTTGTACGGTAAACGAGGTTCTTGTAAACAGAGGCGTCCCAAACATTGGGGTGGCTGTATCTTTTTGATTTTAATTTCCCTAAGCTATAGGACCATAAGTGGAAGTGCCCTAGGCTCTGTTGCTTTGTTTTTTAGATGTTTCAGGAAACACCATACACTTCTCCCGAGTGTCTGTTGGCAATTGACATCCCGCCCATCAGCATAACAAGGCTCCCAGTTCTCCATGGCCTGTCCTGCCTTTCTGGATTTTACACTTTTTTCAGATGGCCCTTTTGACCGGGGGGGGGGAAGTGAGACTTCATTGTAGTGCAGATTTCCTTTGCAAGCTTGCTTGGTTGGCCAAAAAGGGCGTATGCGTTTTTTCCTGAATATATTCAGGAAAAAACGCATACGCCCTTTTTGGCCAAGTGCATCATTGTGGACGTTCTGCCTCTTTTCCTATGCTTTCAATGCAATTCCAGTCTACCTCCTGAAATCGGTTTCCTGCAATTCTGCCCCGCTTTCAAGTCCTCTTGGCAGCCTTACTTCAGTATATTTTTGGACGATAGTTGTCATTTATAACTCTGCAGGTTTGTGAATTACAGTGCCCCTGAGCTCCTTTCTTCAACTCGTTTTCTTGTGAGCTGGCCGCAACACCGCAGGATGGCTTCAGGCCCTAATCTGGTTCCGGCACGGCACGCTGAGCCTTTGGTTATTTCCTCTTCCTGGTGGGAAATGAGAGTTAAATTTGCCCGTCCAGACACCTCCAGCTAGTCTCTCATTGGTTCTCGCTATTCCTGTTCATCTTCCGCAGAAATTGCAAACTGGGCCAAACAGGAGGTTAAAGGGACTGACTCTCCAAGTCGGGAGAGTGTTAGTAAAGCGTCTGGAATGTTGCACCCGAGTACCAGGGTACGAAAACTGAGACATATTTGAACACGTCTCCCGATCACATGGTTGATCATACTCTAGGTTCCACATGCATGTTTTAGCTGAAGGAAGAATACCTTAAACCTGGGTAGTTGAAACCCGTGGAATGGGTACCATGCAATATGACTTCAAAGGGTCTTCATTTGCTCACCGAACCTCTCCAATCCTATCACTGCTGCGTTTATGTCCCTGTACACATGCTTGATTCTCTTTCGGAGACATAGCAATCCATAGGTTTTAAGATACTTAAGAGTCAGGTACATTCTTAGGCGTTTAATATGCGGTGTTGAGTCCATTTCGTTGAGCAAGGAGTAGCTCTTGTCTATTCCATATTTGGCTTAAGGAACTTTATCTGTGCTCATTTCAATCTCTGGTTTTATGCAGCACCCCAACTCACCTTTACCCTTAAACAAGCATAAGTTGGTTTTCTAAATTTGAGACCCTGTTCTGTTCTGTAATTCAGTTCCTGTGTAGCCAAGTTTACATTCCGTGTATTACTGATATCTTATGATGTTTCTTTTTCTGTGTGACTTATTTCAGTTAGAATCATCGTACCTGAATCCACTCATTGTGCTGCTACGGGCCTGATGACATAGATTTCACTGCTGAGTGATACTGCATTGTACGTAAGTACCACAAGTTCTTTATCCATTTTTCACTTTCTGTGATATTGAACTTCTACGGTAAACGAGGTTCTTGTAAACAGAGGCGTCCCAAACTTTGGGGTGGCTGTGTCTTTTTGATTTTAATTTCCCTAAGCTATAGGACCATAAGTGGAAGTGCCCTAGGCTCTGTTGCTTTGTTTTTTAGATGTTTCAGGAAACACCATACACTTCTCCCGAGTGTCTGTTGGCAGTTTACATCCCGCCCATCAGCATAACAAGGCTCCCAGTTCTCCATGGCCTGTCCTGCCTTTCTGGATTTTACACTTTTTTCAGATGGCCCTTTTGACCGGGGGGAAGTGAGACTTCATTGTAGTGCAGATTTCCTTTGCAAGCTTGCTTGGTTGGCCAAAAAGGGCGTATGCGTTTTTTCCTGAATATATTCAGGAAAAAACGCATACGCCCTTTTTGACCAAGTGCATCATTGTGGACGTTCTGCCTCTTTTCCTATGCTTTCAATGCAATTCCAGTCTACCTCCTGAAATCGGTTTCCTGCAATTCTGCCCCGCTTTCAAGTCCTCTTGGCAGCCTTACTTCAGTATATTTTTGGACGATAGTTGTCATTTATAACTCTGCAGGTTTGTGAATTACAGTGCCCCTGAGCTCCTTTCTTCAACTCGTTTTCTTGTGAGCTGGCCGCAACACCGCAGGATGGCTTCAGGCCCTAATATGGTTCCGGCACGGCACGCTGAGCCTTTGGTTATTTCCCCTTCCTGGTGGGAAATGAGAGTTAAATTTGCCCGTCCAGACACCTCCAGCTAGTCTCTCATTGGTTCTCGCTATTCCTGTTCATCTTCCGCAGAAATTGCAAACTGGGCCAAACAGGAGGTTAAAGGGACTGACTCTCCAAGTCGGGAGAGTGTTAGTAAAGCGTCTGGAATGTTGCACCCGAGTACCAGGGTATGAAAACTGAGACATATTTGAACACGTCTCCCGATCACATGGTTGATCATACTCTAGGTTCCACATGCATGTTTTAGCTGAAGGAAGAATACCTTAAACCTGGGTAGTTGAAACCCGTGGAATGGGTACCATGCAATATGACTTCAAAGGGTCTTCATTTGCTCACCGAACCTCTCCAATCCTATCACTGCTGCGGTTATGTCCCTGTACACATGCTTGATTCTCTTTTGGAGACATAGCAATCCATAGGTTTTAAGATACTTAAGAGTCAGGTACATTCTTAGGCGTTTAATATGCGGTGTTGAGTCCATTTCGTTGAGCAAGGAGTAGCTCTTGTCTATTCCATATTTGGCTTAAGGAACTTTATCTGTGCTCATTTCAATCTCTGGTTTTATGCAGCACCCCAACTCACCTTTACCCTTAAACAAGCATAAGTTGGTTTTCTAAATTTGAGACCCTGTTCTGTTCTGTAATTCAGTTCCTGTGTAGCCAAGTTTACATTCCGTGTATTACTGATATCTTATGATGTTTCTTTTTCTGTGTGACTTATTTCAGTTAGAATCATCGTACCTGAATCCACTCATTGTGCTGCTACGGGCCTGATGACATAGATTTCACTGCTGAGTGATACTGCATTGTACGTAAGTACCACAAGTTCTTTATCCATTTTTCACTTTCTGTGATATTGAACTTGTACGGTAAACGAGGTTCTTGTAAACAGAGGCGTCCCAAACATTGGGGTGGCTGTATCTTTTTGATTTTAATTTCCCTAAGCTATAGGACCATAAGTGGAAGTGCCCTAGGCTCTGTTGCTTTGTTTTTTAGATGTTTCAGGAAACACCATACACTTCTCCCGAGTGTCTGTTGGCAATTGACATCCCGCCCATCAGCATAACAAGGCTCCCAGTTCTCCATGGCCTGTCCTGCCTTTCTGGATTTTACACTTTTTTCAGATGGCCCTTTTGACCGGGGGGGGGGAAGTGAGACTTCATTGTAGTGCAGATTTCCTTTGCAAGCTTGCTTGGTTGGCCAAAAAGGGCGTATGCGTTTTTTCCTGAATATATTCAGGAAAAAACGCATACGCCCTTTTTGGCCAAGTGCATCATTGTGGACGTTCTGCCTCTTTTCCTATGCTTTCAATGCAATTCCAGTCTACCTCCTGAAATCGGTTTCCTGCAATTCTGCCCCGCTTTCAAGTCCTCTTGGCAGCCTTACTTCAGTATATTTTTGGACGATAGTTGTCATTTATAACTCTGCAGGTTTGTGAATTACAGTGCCCCTGAGCTCCTTTCTTCAACTCGTTTTCTTGTGAGCTGGCCGCAACACCGCAGGATGGCTTCAGGCCCTAATCTGGTTCCGGCACGGCACGCTGAGCCTTTGGTTATTTCCTCTTCCTGGTGGGAAATGAGAGTTAAATTTGCCCGTCCAGACACCTCCAGCTAGTCTCTCATTGGTTCTCGCTATTCCTGTTCATCTTCCGCAGAAATTGCAAACTGGGCCAAACAGGAGGTTAAAGGGACTGACTCTCCAAGTCGGGAGAGTGTTAGTAAAGCGTCTGGAATGTTGCACCCGAGTACCAGGGTACGAAAACTGAGACATATTTGAACACGTCTCCCGATCACATGGTTGATCATACTCTAGGTTCCACATGCATGTTTTAGCTGAAGGAAGAATACCTTAAACCTGGGTAGTTGAAACCCGTGGAATGGGTACCATGCAATATGACTTCAAAGGGTCTTCATTTGCTCACCGAACCTCTCCAATCCTATCACTGCTGCGTTTATGTCCCTGTACACATGCTTGATTCTCTTTCGGAGACATAGCAATCCATAGGTTTTAAGATACTTAAGAGTCAGGTACATTCTTAGGCGTTTAATATGCGGTGTTGAGTCCATTTCGTTGAGCAAGGAGTAGCTCTTGTCTATTCCATATTTGGCTTAAGGAACTTTATCTGTGCTCATTTCAATCTCTGGTTTTATGCAGCACCCCAACTCACCTTTACCCTTAAACAAGCATAAGTTGGTTTTCTAAATTTGAGACCCTGTTCTGTTCTGTAATTCAGTTCCTGTGTAGCCAAGTTTACATTCCGTGTATTACTGATATCTTATGATGTTTCTTTTTCTGTGTGACTTATTTCAGTTAGAATCATCGTACCTGAATCCACTCATTGTGCTGCTACGGGCCTGATGACATAGATTTCACTGCTGAGTGATACTGCATTGTACGTAAGTACCACAAGTTCTTTATCCATTTTTCACTTTCTGTGATATTGAACTTCTACGGTAAACGAGGTTCTTGTAAACAGAGGCGTCCCAAACTTTGGGGTGGCTGTGTCTTTTTGATTTTAATTTCCCTAAGCTATAGGACCATAAGTGGAAGTGCCCTAGGCTCTGTTGCTTTGTTTTTTAGATGTTTCAGGAAACACCATACACTTCTCCCGAGTGTCTGTTGGCAGTTTACATCCCGCCCATCAGCATAACAAGGCTCCCAGTTCTCCATGGCCTGTCCTGCCTTTCTGGATTTTACACTTTTTTCAGATGGCCCTTTTGACCGGGGGGAAGTGAGACTTCATTGTAGTGCAGATTTCCTTTGCAAGCTTGCTTGGTTGGCCAAAAAGGGCGTATGCGTTTTTTCCTGAATATATTCAGGAAAAAACGCATACGCCCTTTTTGGCCAAGTGCATCATTGTGGACGTTCTGCCTCTTTTCCTATGCTTTCAATGCAATTCCAGTCTACCTCCTGAAATCGGTTTCCTGCAATTCTGCCCCGCTTTCAAGTCCTCTTGGCAGCCTTACTTCAGTATATTTTTGGACGATAGTTGTCATTTATAACTCTGCAGGTTTGTGAATTACAGTGCCCATGAGCTCCTTTCTTCAACTCCTTTTCTTGTGAGTTGGCCGCAACACCGCAGGATGGCTTCAGGCCCTAATCTGGTTCCGGCACGGCACGCTGAGCCTTTGGTTATTTCCTCTTCCTGGTGGGAAATGAGAGTTAAATTTGCCCGTCCAGACACCTCCAGCTAGTCTCTCATTGGTTCTCGCTATTCCTGTTCATCTTCCGCAGAAATTGCAAACTGGGCCAAACAGGAGGTTAAAGGGACTGACTCTCCAAGTCGGGAGAGTGTTAGTAAAGCGTCTGGAATGTTGCACCCGAGTACCAGGGTACGAAAACTGAGACATATTTGAACACGTCTCCCGATCACATGGTTGATCATACTCTAGGTTCCACATGCATGTTTTAGCTGAAGGAAGAATACCTTAAACCTGGGTAGTTGAAACCCGTGGAATGGGTACCATGCAATATGACTTCAAAGGGTCTTCATTTGCTCACCGAACCTCTCCAATCCTATCACTGCTGCGTTTATGTCCCTGTACACATGCTTGATTCTCTTTCGGAGACATAGCAATCCATAGGTTTTAAGATACTTAAGAGTCAGGTACATTCTTAGGCGTTTAATATGCGGTGTTGAGTCCATTTCGTTGAGCAAGGAGTAGCTCTTGTCTATTCCATATTTGGCTTAAGGAACTTTATCTGTGCTCATTTCAATCTCTGGTTTTATGCAGCACCCCAACTCACCTTTCCCCTTAAACAAGCATAAGTTGGTTTTCTAAATTTGAGACCCTGTTCTGTTCTGTAATTCAGTTCCTGTGTAGCCAAGTTTACATTCCGTGTATTACTGATATCTTATGATGTTTCTATTTCTGTGTGACTTATTTCAGTTAGAATCATCGTACCTGAATCCACTCATTGTGCTGCTACGGGCCTGATGACATAGATTTCACTGCTGAGTGATACTGCATTGTACGTAAGTACCACATGTTCTTTATCCATTTTTCACTTTCTGTGATATTGAACTTGTACGGTAAACGAGGTTCTTGTAAACAGAGGCGTCCCAAACATTGGGGTGGCTGTATCTTTTTGATTTTAATTTCCCTAAGCTATAGGACCATAAGTGGAAGTGCCCTAGGCTCTGTTGCTTTGTTTTTTAGATGTTTCAGGAAACACCATACACTTCTCCCGAGTGTCTGTTGGCAATTGACATCCCGCCCATCAGCATAACAAGGCTCCCAGTTCTCCATGGCCTGTCCTGCCTTTCTGGATTTTACACTTTTTTCAGATGGCCCTTTTGACCGGGGGGGGGGAAGTGAGACTTCATTGTAGTGCAGATTTCCTTTGCAAGCTTGCTTGGTTGGCCAAAAAGGGCGTATGCGTTTTTTCCTGAATATATTCAGGAAAAAACGCATACGCCCTTTTTGGCCAAGTGCATCATTGTGGACGTTCTGCCTCTTTTCCTATGCTTTCAATGCAATTCCAGTCTACCTCCTGAAATCGGTTTCCTGCAATTCTGCCCCGCTTTCAAGTCCTCTTGGCAGCCTTACTTCAGTATATTTTTGGACGATAGTTGTCATTTATAACTCTGCAGGTTTGTGAATTACAGTGCCCCTGAGCTCCTTTCTTCAACTCGTTTTCTTGTGAGCTGGCCGCAACACCGCAGGATGGCTTCAGGCCCTAATCTGGTTCCGGCACGGCACGCTGAGCCTTTGGTTATTTCCTCTTCCTGGTGGGAAATGAGAGTTAAATTTGCCCGTCCAGACACCTCCAGCTAGTCTCTCATTGGTTCTCGCTATTCCTGTTCATCTTCCGCAGAAATTGCAAACTGGGCCAAACAGGAGGTTAAAGGGACTGACTCTCCAAGTCGGGAGAGTGTTAGTAAAGCGTCTGGAATGTTGCACCCGAGTACCAGGGTACGAAAACTGAGACATATTTGAACACGTCTCCCGATCACATGGTTGATCATACTCTAGGTTCCACATGCATGTTTTAGCTGAAGGAAGAATACCTTAAACCTGGGTAGTTGAAACCCGTGGAATGGGTACCATGCAATATGACTTCAAAGGGTCTTCATTTGCTCACCGAACCTCTCCAATCCTATCACTGCTGCGTTTATGTCCCTGTACACATGCTTGATTCTCTTTCGGAGACATAGCAATCCATAGGTTTTAAGATACTTAAGAGTCAGGTACATTCTTAGGCGTTTAATATGCGGTGTTGAGTCCATTTCGTTGAGCAAGGAGTAGCTCTTGTCTATTCCATATTTGGCTTAAGGAACTTTATCTGTGCTCATTTCAATCTCTGGTTTTATGCAGCACCCCAACTCACCTTTACCCTTAAACAAGCATAAGTTGGTTTTCTAAATTTGAGACCCTGTTCTGTTCTGTAATTCAGTTCCTGTGTAGCCAAGTTTACATTCCGTGTATTACTGATATCTTATGATGTTTCTTTTTCTGTGTGACTTATTTCAGTTAGAATCATCGTACCTGAATCCACTCATTGTGCTGCTACGGGCCTGATGACATAGATTTCACTGCTGAGTGATACTGCATTGTACGTAAGTACCACAAGTTCTTTATCCATTTTTCACTTTCTGTGATATTGAACTTCTACGGTAAACGAGGTTCTTGTAAACAGAGGCGTCCCAAACTTTGGGGTGGCTGTGTCTTTTTGATTTTAATTTCCCTAAGCTATAGGACCATAAGTGGAAGTGCCCTAGGCTCTGTTGCTTTGTTTTTTAGATGTTTCAGGAAACACCATACACTTCTCCCGAGTGTCTGTTGGCAGTTTACATCCCGCCCATCAGCATAACAAGGCTCCCAGTTCTCCATGGCCTGTCCTGCCTTTCTGGATTTTACACTTTTTTCAGATGGCCCTTTTGACCGGGGGGAAGTGAGACTTCATTGTAGTGCAGATTTCCTTTGCAAGCTTGCTTGGTTGGCCAAAAAGGGCGTATGCGTTTTTTCCTGAATATATTCAGGAAAAAACGCATACGCCCTTTTTGGCCAAGTGCATCATTGTGGACGTTCTGCCTCTTTTCCTATGCTTTCAATGCAATTCCAGTCTACCTCCTGAAATCGGTTTCCTGCAATTCTGCCCCGCTTTCAAGTCCTCTTGGCAGCCTTACTTCAGTATATTTTTGGACGATAGTTGTCATTTATAACTCTGCAGGTTTGTGAATTACAGTGCCCATGAGCTCCTTTCTTCAACTCCTTTTCTTGTGAGTTGGCCGCAACACCGCAGGATGGCTTCAGGCCCTAATCTGGTTCCGGCACGGCACGCTGAGCCTTTGGTTATTTCCTCTTCCTGGTGGGAAATGAGAGTTAAATTTGCCCGTCCAGACACCTCCAGCTAGTCTCTCATTGGTTCTCGCTATTCCTGTTCATCTTCCGCAGAAATTGCAAACTGGGCCAAACAGGAGGTTAAAGGGACTGACTCTCCAAGTCGGGAGAGTGTTAGTAAAGCGTCTGGAATGTTGCACCCGAGTACCAGGGTACGAAAACTGAGACATATTTGAACACGTCTCCCGATC
>NW_027207851.1:0-70000 GCF_963455315.2 Globicephala melas
TACCTGTGAGGGCGCGGGTTAGTGTCAGCGTACGGGTTAGGATTAGGGGACGGCTGAGGGTCAGGCTTCGGGGAAGGGTTAGGGTTAGGCTTCGGGCTAGGGTTAGGGTTAGGGGACGGGGACGGTTTAGGGTCCAGGTGAGGGTACGACAACGCTCTAGGGGGAGCGTACGTGTGAGGGCGCGGGTTAGTGTCAGCGTACGGGTTAGGATTAGGGGACGGCTGAGGTTCAGGCTTCGGGGAAGGGTTAGGGTTAGGGTTCGGGCTAGGGTTAGGGTTAGGGGACGGGGACGGTTTAGGGTCCAGGTGAGGGTACGACAACGCTCTAGGGGGAGCGTACGTGTGAGGGCGCGGGTTAGTGTCAGCGTACGGGTTAGGATTAGGGGACGGCTGAGGGTCAGGCTTCGGGGAAGGGTTAGGGTTAGGGTTCGGGCTAGGGTTAGGGTTAGTGGACGGGGACGGTTTAGGGTCCAGGTGAGGGTACGACAACGCTCTAGGGGGAGCGTACGTGTGAGGGCGCGGGTTAGTGTCAGCGTACGGGTTAGGATTAGGGGACGGCTGAGGGTCAGGCTTCGGGGAAGGGTTAGGGTTAGGGTTCGGGCTAGGGTTAGGGTTAGGGGACGGGGACGGTTTAGGGTCCAGGTGAGGGTACGACAACGCTCTAGGGGGAGCGTACGTGTGAGGGCGCGGGTTAGTGTCAGCGTACGGGTTAGGATTAGGGGACGGCTGAGGGTCAGGCTTCCGGGAAGGGTTAGGGTTAGGGTTCGGGCTAGGGTTAGGGTTAGGGGACGGGGACGGTTTAGGGTCCAGGTGAGGGTACGACAACGCTCTAGGGGGAGCGTACGTGTGAGGGCGCGGGTTAGTGTCAACGTACGGGTTAGGATTAGGGGACGGCTGAGGGTCAGGCTTCGGGGAAGGGTTAGGGTTAGGGTTCGGGCTAGGGTTAGGGTTAGGGGACGGGGACGGTTCAGGGTCCAGGTGACGGTACGACAACGCTCTAGGGGGAGCGTACGTGTGAGGGCGCGGGTTAGTGTCAGCGTACGGGTTAGGATTAGGGGACGGGTGAGGGTCAGGCTTCGGGGAAGGGTTAGGGTTAGGGTTCGGGCTAGGGTTAGGGTTAGGGGACGGGGACGGTTCAGGGTCCAGGTGAGGGTACGACAACGCTCTAGGGGGAGCGTACGTGTGAGGGCGCGGGTTAGTGTCAGCGTACGGGTTAGGATTAGGGGACGGCTGAGGGTCAGGCTTCGGGGAAGGGTTAGGGTTAGGCTTCGGGCTAGGGTTAGGGTTAGGGGACGGGGACGGTTCAGGGTCCAGGTGAGGGTACGACAACGCTCTAGGGGGAGCGTACGTGTGAGGGCGCGGGTTAGTGTCAGCGTACGGGTTAGGATTAGGGGACGGCTGAGGGTCAGGCTTCGGGGAAGGGTTAGGGTTAGGGTTCGGGCTAGGGTTAGGGTTAGGGGACGGGGACGGTTTAGGGTCCAGGTGAGGGTACGACAACGCTCTAGGGGGAGCGTACGTGTGAGGGCGCGGGTTAGTGTCAGCGTACGGGTTAGGATTAGGGGCCGGCTGAGGGTCAGGCTTCGGGGAAGGGTTAGGGTTAGGGTTCGGGCTAGGGTTAGGGTTAGGGGACGGGGACGGTTTAGGGTCCAGGTGAGGGTACGACAACGCTCTAGGGGGAGCGTACGTGTGAGGGCGCGGGTTAGTGTCAGCGTACGGGTTAGGATTAGGGGACGGCTGAGGGTCAGGCTTCGGGGAAGGGTTAGGGTTAGGCTTCGGGCTAGGGTTAGGGTTAGGGGACGGGGACGTTTTAGGGTCCAGGTGAGGGTACGACAACGCTCTAGGGGGAGCGTACGTGTGAGGGCGTGGGTTAGTGTCAGCGTACGGGTTAGGATTAGGGGACGGCTGAGGGTCAGGCTTCGGGGAAGGGTTAGGGTTAGGCTTCGGGCTAGGGTTAGGGTTAGGGGACGGGGACGGTTTAGGGTCCAGGTGAGGGTACGACAACGCTCTAGGGGGAGCGTACGTGTGAGGGCGCGGGTTAGTGTCAGCGTACGGGTTAGGATTAGGGGACGGTTGAGGGTCAGGCTTCGGGGAAGGGTTAGGGTTAGGGTTCGGGCTAGGGTTAGGGTTAGGGACGGGGACGGTTTAGGGTCCAGGTGAGGGTACGACAACGCTCTAGGAGGAGCGTACGTGTGAGGGCGCGGGTTAGTGTCAGCGTACGGGTTAGGATTAGGGGACGGCTGAGGTTCAGGCTTCGGGGAAGGGTTAGGGTTAGGGTTCGGGCTAGGGTTAGGGTTAGGGGACGGGGACGGTTTAGGGTCCAGGTGAGGGTACGACAACGCTCTAGGGGGAGCGTACGTGTGAGGGCGCGGGTTAGTGTCAGCGTACGGGTTAGGATTAGGGGACGGCTGAGGGTCAGGCTTCGGGGAAGGGTTAGGGTTAGGGTTCGGGCTAGGGTTAGGGTTAGGGGACGGGGACGGTTTAGGGTCCAGGTGAGGGTACGACAACGCTCTAGGGGGAGCGTACGTGTGAGGGCGCGGGTTAGTGTCAGCGTACGGGTTAGGATTAGGGGACGGCTGAGGGTCAGGCTTCGGGGAAGGGTTAGGGTTAGGGTTCGGGCTAGGGTTAGGGTTAGGGGACGGGGACGGTTTAGGGTCCAGGTGAGGGTACGACAACGCTCTAGGGGGAGCGTACGTGTGAGGGCGCGGGTTAGTGTCAGCGTACGGGTTAGGATTAGGGGACGGCTGAGGGTCAGGCTTCCGGGAAGGGTTAGGGTTAGGGTTCGGGCTAGGGTTAGGGTTAGGGGACGGGGACGGTTTAGGGTCCAGGTGAGGGTACGACAACGCTCTAGGGGGAGCGTACGTGTGAGGGCGCGGGTTAGTGTCAACGTACGGGTTAGGATTAGGGGACGGCTGAGGGTCAGGCTTCGGGGAAGGGTTAGGGTTAGGGTTCGGGCTAGGGTTAGGGTTAGGGGACGGGGACGGTTCAGGGTCCAGGTGACGGTACGACAACGCTCTAGGGGGAGCGTACGTGTGAGGGCGCGGGTTAGTGTCAGCGTACGGGTTAGGATTAGGGGACGGGTGAGGGTCAGGCTTCGGGGAAGGGTTAGGGTTAGGGTTCGGGCTAGGGTTAGGGTTAGGGGACGGGGACGGTTCAGGGTCCAGGTGAGGGTACGACAACGCTCTAGGGGGAGCGTACGTGTGAGGGCGCGGGTTAGTGTCAGCGTACGGGTTAGGATTAGGGGACGGCTGAGGGTCAGGCTTCGGGGAAGGGTTAGGGTTAGGCTTCGGGCTAGGGTTAGGGTTAGGGGACGGGGACGGTTCAGGGTCCAGGTGAGGGTACGACAACGCTCTAGGGGGAGCGTACGTGTGAGGGCGCGGGTTAGTGTCAGCGTACGGGTTAGGATTAGGGGACGGCTGAGGGTCAGGCTTCGGGGAAGGGTTAGGGTTAGGGTTCGGGCTAGGGTTAGGGTTAGGGGACGGGGACGGTTTAGGGTCCAGGTGAGGGTACGACAACGCTCTAGGGGGAGCGTACGTGTGAGGGCGCGGGTTAGTGTCAGCGTACGGGTTAGGATTAGGGGCCGGCTGAGGGTCAGGCTTCGGGGAAGGGTTAGGGTTAGGGTTCGGGCTAGGGTTAGGGTTAGGGGACGGGGACGGTTTAGGGTCCAGGTGAGGGTACGACAACGCTCTAGGGGGAGCGTACGTGTGAGGGCGCGGGTTAGTGTCAGCGTACGGGTTAGGATTAGGGGACGGTTGAGGGTCAGGCTTCGGGGAAGGGTTAGGGTTAGGGTTCGGGCTAGGGTTAGGGTTAGGGACGGGGACGGTTTAGGGTCCAGGTGAGGGTACGACAACGCTCTAGGAGGAGCGTACGTGTGAGGGCGCGGGTTAGTGTCAGCGTACGGGTTAGGATTAGGGGACGGCTGAGGGTCAGGCTTCGGGGAAGGGTTAGGGTTAGGGTTCGGGCTAGGGTTAGGGTTAGGGGACGGGGACGGTTTAGGGTCCAGGTGAGGATACGACAACGCTCTAGGGGGAGCGTACGTGTGAGAGCGCGGGTTAGTGTCTGCGTACGGGTTAGGATTAGGGGACGGCTGAGGGTCAGGCTTCGGGGAAGTGTTAGGGTTAGGCTTCGGGCTAGGGTTAGGGTTAGGGGACGGGGACGGTTCAGGGTCCAGGTGAGGGTACGACAACGCTCTAGGGGGAGCGTACGTGTGAGGGCGCGGGTTAGTGTCAGCGTACGGGTTAGGATTAGGGGACGGCTGAGGGTCAGGCTTCGGGGAAGGGTTAGGGTTAGGCTTCGGGCTAGGGTTAGGGTTAGGGGACGGGGACGGTTTAGGGTCCAGGTGAGGGTACGACAACGCTCTAGGGAGAGCGTACGTGTGAGGGCGCGGGTTAGTGTCAGCGTACGGGTTAGGATTAGGGGACGGCTGAGGGTCAGGCTTCGGGGAAGGGTTAGGGTTAGGCTTCGGGCTAGGGTTAGGGTTAGGGGACGGGGACGGTTCAGGGTCCAGGTGAGGGTACGACAACGCTCTAGGGGGAGCGTACGTGTGAGGGCGCGGGTTAGTGTCAGCGTACGGGTTAGGATTAGGGGACGGCTGAGGGTCAGGCTTCGGGGAAGGGTTAGGGTTAGGCTTCGGGCTAGGGTTAGGGTTAGGGGACGGGGACGGTTTAGGGTCCAGGTGAGGGTACGACAACGCTCTAGGGGGAGCGTACGTGTGAGGGCGCGGGTTAGTGTCAGCGTACGGGTTAGGATTAGGGGACGGCTGAGGGTCAGGCTTCGGGGAAGGGTTAGGGTTAGGGTTCGGGCTAGGGTTAGGGTTAGGGGACGGGGACGGTTTAGGGTCCAGGTGAGGGTACGACAACGCTCTAGGGGGAGCGTACGTGTGAGGGCGCGGGTTAGTGTCAGCGTACGGGTTAGGATTAGGGGACGGCTGAGAGTCAGGCTTCGGGGAAGGGTTAGGGTTAGGGTTCGGGCTAGGGTTAGGGTTAGGGGACGGGGACGGTTTAGGGTCCAGGTGAGGGTACGACAACGCTCTAGGGGGAGCGTACGTGTGAGGGCGCGGGTTAGTGTCAGCGTACGGGTTAGGATTAGGGGACGGCTGAGGGTCAGGCTTCGGGGAAGGGTTAGGCTTAGGATTCGGGCTAGGGTTAGGGTTAGGGGACGGGGACGGTTTAGGGTCCAGGTGAGGGTACGACAACGCTCTAGGGGGAGCGTACGTGTGAGGGCGCGGGTTAGTGTCAGCGTACGGGTTAGGATTAGGGGACGGCTGAGGGTCAGGCTTCGGGGAAGGGTTAGGGTTAGGGTTCGGGCTAGGGTTAGGGTTAGGGGACGGGGACGGTTTAGGGTGCAGGTGAGGGTACGACAACGCTCTAGGGGGAGCGTACGTGTGAGGGCGCGGGTTAGTGTCAACGTACGGGTTAGGATTAGGGGACGGCTGAGGGTCAGGCTTCGGGGAAGGGTTAGGGTTAGGGTTCGGGCTAGGGTTAGGTTTAGGGGACGGGGACGGTTTAGGGTCCAGGTGAGGGTACGACAACGCTCTAGGGGGAGCGTACGTGTGAGGGCGCGGGTTAGTGTCAGCGTACGGGTTAGGATTAGGGGACGGCTGAGGGTCAGGCTTCGGGGAAGGGTTAGGGTTAGGCTTCGGGCTAGGGTTAGGGTTAGGGGACGGGGATGGTTTAGGGTCCAGGTGAGGGTACGACAACGCTCTATGGGGAGCGTACGTGGGAGGGCGCGGGTTAGTGTCAGCGTACGGGTTAGGATTAGGGGACGGCTGAGGGTCAGGCTTCGGGGAAGGGTTAGGGTTAGGGTTCGGGCTAGGGTTAGGGTTAGGGGACGGGGACGGTTCAGGGTCCAGGTGAGGGTACGACAACGCTCTAGGGGGAGCGTACGTGTGAGGGCGCGGGTTAGTGTCAGCGTACGGGTTAGGATTAGGGGACGGCTGAGGGTCAGGCTTCGGGGAAGGGTTAGGGTTAGGGTTCGGGCTAGGGTTAGGGTTAGGGGACGGGGACGGTTTAGGGTCCAGGTGAGGGTACGACAACGCTCTAGGGGGAGCGTACGTGTGAGGGCGCGGGTTAGTGTCAGCGTACGGGTTAGGATTAGGGGACGGCTGAGGGTCAGGCTTCGGGGAAGGGTTAGGGTTAGGCTTCGGGCTAGGGTTAGGGTTAGGGGACGGGGATGGTTTAGGGTCCAGGTGAGGGTACGACAACGCTCTATGGGGAGCGTACGTGGGAGGGCGCGGGTTAGTGTCAGCGTACGGGTTAGGATTAGGGGACGGCTGAGGGTCAGGCTTCGGGGAAGGGTTAGGGTTAGGGTTCGGGCTAGGGTTAGGGTTAGGGGACGGGGACGGTTCAGGGTCCAGGTGAGGGTACGACAACGCTCTAGGGGGAGCGTACGTGTGAGGGCGTGGGTTAGTGTCAGCGTACGGGTTAGGATTAGGGGACGGCTGAGGGTCAGGCTTCGGGGAAGGGTTAGGGTTAGGGTTCGGGCTAGGGTTAGGGTTAGGGGACGGGGACGGTTTAGGGTCCAGGTGAGGGTACGACAACGCTCTAGGGGGAGCGTACGTGTGAGGGCGCGGGTTAGTGTCAGCGTACGGGTTAGGATTAGGGGACGGCTGAGGGTCAGGCTTCGGGGAAGGGTTAGGGTTAGGCTTCGGGCTAGGGTTAGGGTTAGGGGACGGGGACGGTTTAGGGTCCAGGTGAGGGTACGACAACGCTCTAGGGGGAGCGTACGTGTGAGGGCGCGGGTTAGTGTCAGCGTACGGGTTAGGATTAGGGGACGGTTGAGGGTCAGGCTTCGGGGAAGGGTTAGGGTTAGGGTTCGGGCTAGGGTTAGGGTTAGGGACGGGGACGGTTTAGGGTCCAGGTGAGGGTACGACAACGCTCTAGGAGGAGCGTACGTGTGAGGGCGCGGGTTAGTGTCAGCGTACGGGTTAGGATTAGGGGACGGCTGAGGGTCAGGCTTCGGGGAAGGGTTAGGGTTAGGGTTCGGGCTAGGGTTAGGGTTAGGGGACGGGGACGGTTTAGGGTCCAGGTGAGGATACGACAACGCTCTAGGGGGAGCGTACGTGTGAGAGCGCGGGTTAGTGTCTGCGTACGGGTTAGGATTAGGGGACGGCTGAGGGTCAGGCTTCGGGGAAGTGTTAGGGTTAGGCTTCGGGCTAGGGTTAGGGTTAGGGGACGGGGACGGTTCAGGGTCCAGGTGAGGGTACGACAACGCTCTAGGGGGAGCGTACGTGTGAGGGCGCGGGTTAGTGTCAGCGTACGGGTTAGGATTAGGGGACGGCTGAGGGTCAGGCTTCGGGGAAGGGTTAGGGTTAGGCTTCGGGCTAGGGTTAGGGTTAGGGGACGGGGACGGTTTAGGGTCCAGGTGAGGGTACGACAACGCTCTAGGGAGAGCGTACGTGTGAGGGCGCGGGTTAGTGTCAGCGTACGGGTTAGGATTAGGGGACGGCTGAGGGTCAGGCTTCGGGGAAGGGTTAGGGTTAGGCTTCGGGCTAGGGTTAGGGTTAGGGGACGGGGACGGTTCAGGGTCCAGGTGAGGGTACGACAACGCTCTAGGGGGAGCGTACGTGTGAGGGCGCGGGTTAGTGTCAGCGTACGGGTTAGGATTAGGGGACGGCTGAGGGTCAGGCTTCGGGGAAGGGTTAGGGTTAGGCTTCGGGCTAGGGTTAGGGTTAGGGGACGGGGACGGTTTAGGGTCCAGGTGAGGGTACGACAACGCTCTAGGGGGAGCGTACGTGTGAGGGCGCGGGTTAGTGTCAGCGTACGGGTTAGGATTAGGGGACGGCTGAGGGTCAGGCTTCGGGGAAGGGTTAGGGTTAGGGTTCGGGCTAGGGTTAGGGTTAGGGGACGGGGACGGTTTAGGGTCCAGGTGAGGGTACGACAACGCTCTAGGGGGAGCGTACGTGTGAGGGCGCGGGTTAGTGTCAGCGTACGGGTTAGGATTAGGGGACGGCTGAGAGTCAGGCTTCGGGGAAGGGTTAGGGTTAGGGTTCGGGCTAGGGTTAGGGTTAGGGGACGGGGACGGTTTAGGGTCCAGGTGAGGGTACGACAACGCTCTAGGGGGAGCGTACGTGTGAGGGCGCGGGTTAGTGTCAGCGTACGGGTTAGGATTAGGGGACGGCTGAGGGTCAGGCTTCGGGGAAGGGTTAGGCTTAGGGTTCGGGCTAGGGTTAGGGTTAGGGGACGGGGACGGTTTAGGGTCCAGGTGAGGGTACGACAACGCTCTAGGGGGAGCGTACGTGTGAGGGCGCGGGTTAGTGTCAGCGTACGGGTTAGGATTAGGGGACGGCTGAGGGTCAGGCTTCGGGGAAGGGTTAGGGTTAGGGTTCGGGCTAGGGTTAGGGTTAGGGGACGGGGACGGTTTAGGGTGCAGGTGAGGGTACGACAACGCTCTAGGGGGAGCGTACGTGTGAGGGCGCGGGTTAGTGTCAACGTACGGGTTAGGATTAGGGGACGGCTGAGGGTCAGGCTTCGGGGAAGGGTTAGGGTTAGGGTTCGGGCTAGGGTTAGGTTTAGGGGACGGGGACGGTTTAGGGTCCAGGTGAGGGTACGACAACGCTCTAGGGGGAGCGTACGTGTGAGGGCGCGGGTTAGTGTCAGCGTACGGGTTAGGATTAGGGGACGGCTGAGGGTCAGGCTTCGGGGAAGGGTTAGGGTTAGGCTTCGGGCTAGGGTTAGGGTTAGGGGACGGGGATGGTTTAGGGTCCAGGTGAGGGTACGACAACGCTCTATGGGGAGCGTACGTGGGAGGGCGCGGGTTAGTGTCAGCGTACGGGTTAGGATTAGGGGACGGCTGAGGGTCAGGCTTCGGGGAAGGGTTAGGGTTAGGGTTCGGGCTAGGGTTAGGGTTAGGGGACGGGGACGGTTCAGGGTCCAGGTGAGGGTACGACAACGCTCTAGGGGGAGCGTACGTGTGAGGGCGCGGGTTAGTGTCAGCGTACGGGTTAGGATTAGGGGACGGCTGAGGGTCAGGCTTCGGGGAAGGGTTAGGGTTAGGGTTCGGGCTAGGGTTAGGGTTAGGGGACGGGGACGGTTTAGGGTCCAGGTGAGGGTACGACAACGCTCTAGGGGGAGCGTACGTGTGAGGGCGCGGGTTAGTGTCAGCGTACGGGTTAGGATTAGGGGACGGCTGAGGGTCAGGCTTCGGGGAAGGGTTAGGGTTAGGCTTCGGGCTAGGGTTAGGGTTAGGGGACGGGGATGGTTTAGGGTCCAGGTGAGGGTACGACAACGCTCTATGGGGAGCGTACGTGGGAGGGCGCGGGTTAGTGTCAGCGTACGGGTTAGGATTAGGGGACGGCTGAGGGTCAGGCTTCGGGGAAGGGTTAGGGTTAGGGTTCGGGCTAGGGTTAGGGTTAGGGGACGGGGACGGTTCAGGGTCCAGGTGAGGGTACGACAACGCTCTAGGGGGAGCGTACGTGTGAGGGCGTGGGTTAGTGTCAGCGTACGGGTTAGGATTAGGGGACGGCTGAGGGTCAGGCTTCGGGGAAGGGTTAGGGTTAGGGTTCGGGCTAGGGTTAGGGTTAGGGGACGGGGACGGTTTAGGGTCCAGGTGAGGGTACGACAACGCTCTAGGGGGAGCGTACGTGTGAGGGCGCGGGTTAGTGTCAGCGTACGGGTTAGGATTAGGGGACGGCTGAGGGTCAGGCTTCGGGGAAGGGTTAGGGTTAGGCTTCGGGCTAGGGTTAGGGTTAGGGGACGGGGACGGTTTAGGGTCCAGGTGAGGGTACGACAACGCTCTAGGGGGAGCGTACGTGTGAGGGCGCGGGTTAGTGTCAGCGTATGGGTTAGGATTAGGGGACGGCTGAGGGTCAGGCTTCGGGGAAGGGTTAGGGTTAGGGTTCGGGCTAGGGTTAGGGTTAGGGGACGGGGATGGTTTAGGGTCCAGGTGAGGGTACGACAACGCTCTAGGGGGAGCGTACGTGTGAGGGCGCGGGTTAGTGTCAGCGTACGGGTTAGGATTAGGGGACGGCTGACGGTCAGGCTTCGGGGAAGGGTTAGGGTTAGGGTTCGGGCTATGGTTAGGGTTAGGGGACGGGGACGGTTTAGGGTCCAGGTGAGGGTACGACAATGCTCTAGGGGGAGCGTACGTGTGAGGGCGCGGGTTAGTGTCAGCGTACGGGTTAGGATTAGGGGACGGCTGAGGGTCAGGCTTCGGGGAAGGGTTAGGGTTAGGCTTCGGGCTAGGGTTAGGGTTAGGGGACGGGGACGGTTTAGGGTCCAGGTGAGGGTACGACAACGCTCTAGGGGGAGCGTACGTGTGAGGGTGCGGGTTAGTGTCAGCGTACGGGTTAGGATTAGGGGACGGCTGAGGGTCAGGCTTCGGGGAAGGGTTAGGGTTAGGCTTCGGGCTAGGGTTAGGGTTAGGGGACGGGGACGGTTCAGGGTCCAGGTGAGGGTACGACAACGCTCTAGGGGGAGCGTACGTGTGAGGGCGCGGGTTAGTGTCAGCGTACGGGTTAGGATTAGGGGACAGGTGAGGGTCAGGCTTCGGGGAAGGGTTAGGGTTAGGCTTCGGACTAGGGTTAGGGTTAGGGGACGGGGACGGTTCAGGGTCCAGGTGAGGGTACGACAACGCTCTAGGGGGAGCGTACGTGTGAGGGCGCGGGTTAGTGTCAGCGTACGGGTTAGGATTAGGGGACGGCTGAGGGTCAGGCTTCGGGGAAGGGTTAGGGTTAGGGTTCGGGCTAGGGTTAGGGTTAGGGGACGGGGACGGTTCAGGGTCCAGGTGAGGGTACGACAACGCTCTAGGGGGAGCGTACGTGTGAGGGCGCGGGTTAGTGTCAGCGTAGGCGTTAGGATTAGGGGACGGCTGAGGGTCAGGCTTCGGGGAAGTGTTAGGGTTAGGGTTCGGGCTAGGGTTAGGGTTAGGGGACGGGGACGGTTTAGGGTCCAGGTGAGGGTACGACAACGCTCTAGGGGGAGCGTACGTGTGAGGGCGCGGGTTAGTGTCAGCGTACGGGTTAGGATTAGGGGACGGCTGAGGGTCAGGCTTCGGGGAAGGGTTAGGGTTAGGGTTCGGGCTAGGGTTAGGGTTAGGGGACGGGGACGGTTTAGGGTCCAGGTGAGGGTACGACAACGCTCTAGGGGGAGCGTACGTGTGAGGGCGCGGGTTAGTGTCAGCGTACGGGTTAGGATTAGGGGACGGCTGAGGGTCAGGCTTCGGGGAAGGGTTAGGGTTAGGCTTCGGGCTAGGGTTAGGGTTAGGGGACGGGGACGGTTTAGGGTCCAGGTGAGGGTACGACAACGCTCTAGGGGGAGCGTACGTGTGAGGGCGCGGGTTAGTGTCAGCGTACGGGTTAGGATTAGGGGACGGCTGAGGGTCAGGCTTCGGGGAAGGGTTAGGGTTAGGCTTCGGGCTAGGGTTAGGGTTAGGGGACGGGGACGGTTTAGGGTCCAGGTGAGGGTACGACAACGCTCTAGGGGGAGCGTACGTGTGAGGGCGCGGGTTAGTGTCAGCGTACGGGTTAGGATTAGGGGACGGCTGAGAGTCAGGCTTCGGGGAAGGGTTAGGGTTAGGGTTCGGGCTAGGGTTAGGGTTAGGGGACGGGGACGGTTTAGGGTCCAGGTGAGGGTACGACAACGCTCTAGGGGGAGTGTACGTGTGAGGGCGCGGGTTAGTGTCAGCGTACGGGTTAGGATTAGGGGACGGCTGAGGGTCAGGCTTCGGGGAAGGGTTAGGGTTAGGCTTCGGGCTAGGGTTACGGTTAGGGGACGGGGACGGTTTAGGGTCCAGGTGAGGGTACGACAACGCTCTAGGGGGAGCGTACGTGTGAGGGCGCGGGTTAGTGTCAGCGTACGGGTTAGGATTAGGGGACGGCTGAGGGTCAGGCTTCGGGGAAGGGTTAGGGTTAAGCTTCGGGCTAGGGTTAGGGTTAGGGGACGGGGACGGTTTAGGGTCCAGGTGAGGGTACGACAACGCTCTAGGGGGAGCGTACGTGTGAGGGCGCGGGTTAGTGTCAGCGTACGGGTTAGGATTAGGGGACGGCTGAGGGTCAGGCTTCGGGGAAGGGTTAGGGTTAGGGTTCGGGCTAGGGTTAGGGTTAGGGGACGGGGACGGTTTAGGGTCCAAGTGAGGGTACGACAACGCTCTAGGGGGAGCGTACGTGTGAGGGCGCGGGTTAGTGTCAGCGTACGGGTTAGGATTAGGGGACGGCTGAGGCTCAGGCTTCGGGGAAGGGTTAGGGTTAGGGTTCGGGCTAGGGTTAGGGTTAGGGGACGGGGACGGTTTAGGGTCCAGGTGAGGGTACGACAACGCTCTAGGGGGAGCGTACGTGTGAGGGCGCGGGTTAGTGTCAGCGTACGGGTTAGGATTAGGGGACGGCTGAGGGTCAGGCTTCGGGGAAGGGTTAGGGTTAGGCTTCGGGCTAGGGTTAGGGTTAGGGGACGGGGACGGTTTAGGGTCCAGGTGAGGGTACGACAACACTCTAGGGGGAGCGTACTTGTGAGGGCGCGGGTTAGTGTCAGCGTACGGGTTAGGATTAGGGGACGGCTGAGGGTCAGGCTTCGGGGAAGGGTTAGGGTTAGGGTTCGGGCTAGGGTTAGGGTTAGGGGACGGGGACGGTTTAGGGTCCAGGTGAGGGTACGACAACGCTCTAGGGGGAGCGTACGTGTGAGGGCGCGGGTTAGTGTCAGCGTACGGGTTAGGATTAGGGGACGGCTGAGGGTCAGGCTTCGGGGAAGGGTTAGGGTTAGGGTTCGGGCTAGGGTTAGGGTTAGGGGACGGGGATGGTTTAGGGTCCAGGTGAGGGTACGACAACGCTCTATGGGGAGCGTACGTGTGAGGGCGCGGGTTAGTGTCAGCGTACGGGTTAGGATTAGGGGACGGCTGAGGGTCAGGCTTCGGGGAAGGGTTAGGGTTAGGGTTCGGGCTAGGGTTAGGGTTAGGGGACGGGGACGGTTTAGGGTCCAGGTGAGGGTACGACAACGCTCTAGGGGGAGCGTACGTGTGAGGGCGCGGGTTAGTGTCAGCGTACGGGTTAGGATTAGGGGACGGCTGACGGTCAGGCTTCGGGGAAGGGTTAGGGTTAGGGTTCGGGCTAGGGTTAGGGTTAGGGGACGGGGACGGTTTAGGGTCCAGGTGAGGGTACGACAATGCTCTAGGGGGAGCGTACGTGTGAGGGCGCGGGTTAGTGTCAGCGTACGGGTTAGGATTAGGGGACGGCTGAGGGTCAGGCTTCGGGGAAGGGTTAGGGTTAGGCTTCGGGCTAGGGTTAGGGTTAGGGGACGGGGACGGTTTAGGGTCCAGGTGAGGGTACGACAACGCTCTAGGGGGAGCGTACGTGTGAGGGTGCGGGTTAGTGTCAGCGTACGGGTTAGGATTAGGGGACGGCTGAGGGTCAGGCTTCGGGGAAGGGTTAGGGTTAGGCTTCGGGCTAGGGTTAGGGTTAGGGGACGGGGACGGTTCAGGGTCCAGGTGAGAGTACGACAACGCTCTAGGGGGAGCGTACGTGTGAGGGCGCGGGTTAGTGTCAGCGTACGGGTTAGGATTAGGGGACGGGTGAGGGTCAGGCTTCGGGGAAGGGTTAGGGTTAGGCTTCGGACTAGGGTTAGGGTTAGGGGACGGGGACGGTTCAGGGTCCAGGTGAGGGTACGACAACGCTCTAGGGGGAGCGTACGTGTGAGGGCGCGGGTTAGTGTCAGCGTACGGGTTAGGATTAGGGGACGGCTGAGGGTCAGGCTTCGGGGAAGGGTTAGGGTTAGGGTTCGGGCTAGGGTTAGGGTTAGGGGACGGGGACGGTTCAGGGTCCAGGTGAGGGTACGACAACGCTCTAGGGGGAGCGTACGTGTGAGGGCGCGGGTTAGTGTCAGCGTACGCGTTAGGATTAGGGGACGGCTGAGGGTCAGGCTTCGGGGAAGGGTTAGGGTTAGGGTTCGGGCTAGGGTTAGGGTTAGGGGACGGGGACGGTTTAGGGTCCAGGTGAGGGTACGACAACTCTCTATGGGGAGCGTACGTGTGAGGGCGCGGGTTAGTGTCAGCGTACGGGTTAGGATTAGGGGACGGCTGAGGGTCAGGCTTCGGGGAAGGGTTAGGGTTAGGGTTCGGGCTAGGGTTAGGGTTAGGGGATGGGGACGGTTTAGGGTCCAGGTGAGGGTACGACAACGCTCTAGGGGGAGCGTACGTGTGAGGGCGCGGGTTAGTGTCAGCGTACGGGTTAGGATTAGGGGACGGCTGAGGGTCAGGCTTCGGGGAAGGGTTAGGGTTAGGCTTCGGGCTAGGGTTAGGGTTAGGGGACGGGGACGGTTTAGGGTCCAGGTGAGGGTACGACAACGCTCTAGGGGGAGCGTACGTGTGAGGGCGCGGGTTAGTGTCAGCGTACGGGTTAGGATTAGGGGACGGCTGAGGGTCAGGCTTCGGGGAAGGGTTAGGGTTAGGGTTCGGGCTAGGGTTAGGGTTAGGGGACGGGGACGGTTTAGGGTCCAGGTGAGGGTACGACAACGCTCTAGGGGGAGTGTACGTGTGAGGGCGCGGGTTAGTGTCAGCGTACGGGTTAGGATTAGGGGACGGCTGAGGGTCAGGCTTCGGGGAAGGGTTAGGGTTAGGCTTCGGGCTAGGGTTACGGTTAGGGGACGGGGACGGTTTAGGGTCCAGGTGAGGGTACGACAACGCTCTAGGGGGAGCGTACGTGTGAGGGCGCGGGTTAGTGTCAGCGTACGGGTTAGGATTAGGGGACGGCTGAGGGTCAGGCTTCGGGGAAGGGTTAGGGTTAGGCTTCGGGCTAGGGTTAGGGTTAGGGGACGGGGACGGTTTAGGGTCCAGGTGAGGGTACGACAACGCTCTAGGGGGAGCGTACGTGTGAGGGCGCGGGTTAGTGTCAGCGTACGGGTTAGGATTAGGGGACGGCTGAGGGTCAGGCTTCGGGGAAGGGTTAGGGTTAGGGTTCGGGCTAGGGTTAGGGTTAGGGGACGGGGACGGTTTAGGGTCCAAGTGAGGGTACGACAACGCTCTAGGGGGAGCGTACGTGTGAGGTCGCGGGTTAGTGTCAGCGTACGGGTTAGGATTAGGGGACGGCTGAGGCTCAGGCTTCGGGGAAGGGTTAGGGTTAGGGTTCGGGCTAGGGTTAGGGTTAGGGGACGGGGACGGTTTAGGGTCCAGGTGAGGGTACGACAACGCTCTAGGGGGTGCGTACGTGTGAGGGCGCGGGTTAGTGTCAGCGTACGGGTTAGGATTAGGGGACGGCTGAGGGTCAGGCTTCGGGGAAGGGTTAGGGTTAGGGTTCGGGCTAGGGTTAGGGTTAGGGGACGGGGACGGTTTAGGGTCCAGGTGAGGGTACGACAACACTCTAGGGGGAGCGTACTTGTGAGGGCGCGGGTTAGTGTCAGCGTACGGGTTAGGATTAGGGGACGGCTGAGGGTCAGGCTTCGGGGAAGGGTTAGGGTTAGGGTTCGGGCTAGGGTTAGGGTTAGGGGACGGGGACGGTTTAGGGTCCAGGTGAGGGTACGACAACGCTCTAGGGGGAGCGTACGTGTGAGGGCGCGGGTTAGTGTCAGCGTACGGGTTAGGATTAGGGGACGGCTGAGGGTCAGGCTTCAGGGAAGGGTTAGGGTTAGGCTTCGGGCTAGGGTTAGGGTTAGGGGACGGGGACGGTTTAGGGTCCAGGTGAGGGTACGACAACGCTCTAGGGGGAGCGTACGTGTGAGGGCGCGGGTTAGTGTCAGCGTACGGGTTAGGATTAGGGGACGGCTGAGGGTCAGGCTTCGGGGAAGGGTTAGGGTTAGGGTTCGGGCTAGGGTTAGGGTTAGGGGACGGGGACGGTTTAGGGTCCAGGTGAGGGTACGACAACGCTCTAGGGGGAGCGTACGTGTGAGGGTGTGGGTTAGTGTCAGCGTACGGGTTAGGATTAGGGGACGGCTGAGGGTCAGGCTTCGGGGAAGGGTTAGGGTTAGGGTTCGGGCTAGGGTTAGGGTTAGGGGACGGGGACGGTTTAGGGTCCAGGTGAGGGTACGACAACGCTCTAGGGGGAGCGTACGTGTGAGGGCGCGGGTTAGTGTCAGCGTACGGGTTAGGATTAGGGGACGGCTGAGGGTCAGGCTTCGGGGAAGGGTTAGGGTTAGGGTTCGGGCTAGGGTTAGGGTTAGGGGACGGGGACGGTTTAGGGTCCAGGTGAGGGTACGACAACGTTCTCGGGGGAGCGTACGTGTGAGGGCGCGGGTTAGTGTCAGCGTACGGGTTAGGATTAGGGGACGGGTGAGGGTCAGGCTTCGGGAAAGGGTTAGGGTTAGGGTTCGGGCTAGGGTTAGGGGTAGGGGACGGGGACGGTTTAGGGTCCAGGTGAGGGTACGACAACGCTCTAGGGGGAGCGTCCGTGTGAGGGCGTGGGTTAGTGTCAGCGTACGGGTTAGGATTAGGGGACGGCTGAGGGTCAGGCTTCGGGGAAGGGTTAGGGTTAGGGTTCGGGCTAGGGTTAGGGTTAGGGGACGGGGACGCTTTAGTGTCCAGGTGAGGGTACGACAATGCTCTAGGGGGAGCGTACGTGTGAGGGCGCGGGTTAGTGTCAGCGTACGGGTTAGGATTAGGGGACGGCTGAGGGTCAGGCTTCGGGGAAGGGTTAGGGTTAGGGTTCGGGCTAGGGTTAGGGTTAGGGGACGGGGACGGTTTAGGGTCCAGGTGAGGGTATGACAACGCTCTAGGGGGAGCGTACGTGTGAGGGCGCGAGTTAGTGTCAGCGTACGGGTTAGGATTAGGGGACGGCTGAGGGTCAGGCTTCGGGGAAGGGTTAGGGTTAGGGTTCGGGCTAAGGTTAGGGTTAGGGGACGGGGACGGTTCAGGGTCCAGGTGAGGGTACGACAACGCTCTAGGGGGAGCGTACGTGTGAGGGCGCGGGTTAGTGTCAGCGTACGGGTTAGGATTAGGGGACGGCTGAGGGTCAGGCTTCGGGGAAGGGTTAGGGTTAGGCTTCGGGCTAGGGTTAGGGTTAGGGGACGGGGACGGTTTAGGGTCCAGGTGAGGGTACGACAACGCTCTAGGGGGAGCGTACGTGTGAGGGCGCGGGTTAGTGTCAGCGTACGGGTTAGGATTAGGGGACGGCTGAGGGTCAGGCTTCGGGGAAGGGTTAGGGTTAGGCTTCGGGCTAGGGTTAGGGTTAGGGGACGGGGACGGTTTAGGGTCCAGGTGAGGGTACGACAACGCTCTAGGGGGAGCGTACGTGTGAGGGCGCGGGTTAGTGTCAGCGTACGGGTTAGGATTAGGGGACGGCTGAGGGTCAGGCTTCGGGGAAGGGTTAGGGTTAGGCTTTGGGCTAGGGTTAGGGTTAGGGGACGGGGACGGTTTAGGGTCCAGGTGAGGGTACGACAACGCTCTAGGGGGAGCGTACGTGTGAGGGCGCGGGTTAGTGTCAGCGTACGGGTTAGGATTAGGGGACGGCTGAGGGTCAGGCTTCGGGGAAGGTTTAGGGTTAGGGTTCGGGCTAGGGTTAGGGTTAGGGGACGGGGACGGTTTAGGGTCCAGGTGAGGGTACGACAACGCTCTAGGGGGAGCGTACGTGTGAGGGCGTGGGTTAGTGTCAGCGTACGGGTTAGGATTAGGGGACGGCTGAGGGTCAGGCTTCGGGGAAGCGTTAGGGTTAGGGTTCGGGCTAGGGTTAGGGTTAGGGGACGGGGACGGTTTAGGGTCCAGGTGAGGGTACGACAACGCTCTAGGGGGAGCGTACGTGTGAGGTCGCGGGTTAGTGTCAGCGTACGGGTTAGGATTATGGGACGGCTGAGGGTCAGGCTTCGGGGAAGGGTTAGGGTTAGGCTTCGGGCTAGGGTTAGGGTTAGGGGACGGGGACGGTTTAGAGTCCAGGTGAGGGTACGACAACACTCTAGGGGGAGCGTACGTGTGAGGGCGCGGGTTAGTGTCAGCGTACGGGTTAGGATTAGGGGACGGCTGAGGGTCAGGCTTCGGGGAAGGGTTAGGGTTAGGGTTCGGGCTAGGGTTAGGGTTAGGGGACGGGGACGGTTCAGGGTCCAGGTGACGGTACGACAACGCTCTAGGGGGAGCGTACGTGTGAGGGCGCAGGTTAGTGTCAGCGTACGGGTTAGGATTAGGGGACGGGTGAGGGTCAGGCTTCGGGGAAGGGTTAGGGTTAGGGTTCGGGCTAGGGTTAGGGTTAGGGGACGGGGACAGTTCAGGGTCCAGGTGAGGGTACGACAACGCTCTAGGGGGAGCGTACGTGTGAGGGCGCGGGTTAGTGTCAGCGTACGGGTTAGGATTAGGGGACGGCTGAGGGTCAGGCTTCGGGGAAGGGTTAGGGTTAGGCTTCGGGCTAGGGTTAGGGTTAGGGGACGGGGACGGTTCAGGGTCCAGGTGAGGGTACGACAACGCTCTAGGGGGAGCGTACGTGTGAGGGCGCGGGTTAGTGTCAGCGTACGGGTTAGGATTAGGGGACGGCTGAGGGTCAGGCTTCGGGGAAGGGTTAGGGTTAGGCTTCGGGCTAGGGTTAGGGTTAGGGGACGGGGACGGTTTAGGGTCCAGGTGAGGGTACGACAACGCTCTAGGGGGAGCGTACGTGTGAGGGCGCGGGTTAGTGTCAGCGTACGGGTTAGGATTAGGGGACGGCTGAGGGTCAGGCTTCGGGGAAGGGTTAGGGTTAGGTTTCGGGCTAGGGTTAGGGTTAGGGGACGGGGACGGTTTAGGGTCCAGGTGAGGGTACGACAACGCTCTAGGGGGAGCGTACGTGTGAGGGCGCGGGGTAGTGTCAGCGTACGGGTTAGGATTAGGGGACGGCTGAGGGTCAGGCTTCGGGGAATGGTTAGGGTTAGGGTTCGGGCTAGGGTTAGGGTTAGGGGACGGGGACGGTTTAGGGTCCAGGTGAGGGTACGACAACGCTCTAGGGGGAGCGTACGTGTGAGGGCGCGGGTTAGTGTCAGCGTACGGGTTAGGATTAGGGGACGGCTGAGGATCAGGCTTCTGGGAAGGGTTAGGGTTAGGCTTCGGGCTAGGGTTAGGGTTAGGGGACGGGGACGGTTTAGGGTCCAGGTGAGGGTACGACAACGCTCTAGGGGGAGCGTACGTGTGAGGGCGTGGGTTAGTGTCAGCGTACGGGTTAGGATTAGGGGACGGCTGAGGGTCAGGCTTCGGGGAAGGGTTAGGGTTAGGGTTCGGGCTAGGGTTAGGGTTAGGGGACGGGGACGGTTTAGGGTCCAGGTGAGGGTACGACAACGCTCTAGGGGGAGCGTACGTGTGAGGGCGCGGGTTAGTGTCAGCGTACGGGTTAGGATTAGGGGACGGCTGAGGGTCAGGCTTCGGGGAAGGGTTAGGGTTAGGGTTCGGGCTAGGGTTAGGGTTAGGGGACGGGGACGGTTTAGGGTCCAGGTGAGGGTACGACAACGCTCTAGGGGGAGCGTACGTGTGAGGGCGCGGGTTAGTGTCAGCGTACTGGTTAGGATTAGGGGACGGCTGAGGGTCAGGCTTCGGGGAAGGGTTAGGGTTAGGGTTCGGGCTAGGGTTAGGGTTAGGGGACGGGGACGGTTTAGGGTCCAGGTGAGGGTACGACAACGCTCTAGGAGGAGCGTACGTGTGAGGGCGCGGGTTAGTGTCAGCGTACGGGTTAGGATTAGGGGACGGCTGAGGGTCAGGCTTCGGGGAAGGGTTAGGGTTAGGGTTCGGGCTAAGGTTAGGGTTAGGGGACGGGGACGGTTTAGGGTCCAGGTGAGGGTACGACAACGCTCTAGGGGGAGCGTACGTGTGAGAGCGCGGGTTAGTGTCTGCGTACGGGTTAGGATTAGGGGACGGCTGAGGGTCAGGCTTCGGGGAAGGGTTAGGGTTAGGCTTCGGGCTAGGGTTAGGGTTAGGGGACGGGGACGGTTCAGGGTCCAGGTGAGGGTACGACAATGCTCTAGGGGGAGCGTACGTGTGAGGGCGCGGGTTAGTGTCAGCGTACGGGTTAGGATTAGGGGACGGCTGAGTGTCAGGCTTCGGGGAAGGGTTAGGGTTAGGCTTCGGGCTAGGGTTAGGGTTAGGGGACGGGGACGGTTTAGGGTCCAGGTGAGGGTACGACAACGCTCTAGGGGGAGCGTACGTGTGAGGGCGCGGGTTAGTGTCAGCGTACGGGTTAGGATTAGGGGACGGCTGAGGGTCAGGCTTCGGGGAAGGGTTAGGGTTAGGCTTCGGGCTAGGGTTAGGGTTAGGGGACGGGGACGGTTCAGGGTCCAGGTGAGGGTACGACAATGCTCTAGGGGGAGCGTACATGTGAGGGCGCGGGTTAGTGTCAGCGTACGGGTTAGGATTAGGGGACGGCTGAGGGTCAGGCTTCGGGGAAGGGTTAGGGTTAGGCTTCGGGCTAGGGTTAGGGTTAGGGGACGGGGACGGTTCAGGGTCCAGGTGAGGGTACGACAACGCTCTAGGGGGAGCGTACGTGTGAGGGCGCGGGTTAGTGTCAGCATACGGGTTAGGATTAGGGCACGGCTGAGGGTCAGGCTTCGGGGAAGGGTTAGGGTTAGGCTTCGGGCTAGGGTTAGGGTTAGGGGACGGGGACGGTTCAGGGTCCAGGTGAGGGTACGACAACGCTCTAGGGGGAGCGTACGTGTGAGGGCGCGGGTTAGTGTCAGCGTACAGGTTAGGATTAGGGGACGGGTGAGGGTCAGGCTTCTGGGAAGGGTTAGGGTTAGGCTTCGGGCTAGGGTTAGGGTTAGGGGACGGGGACGGTTCAGGGTCCAGGTGAGGGTACGACAACGCTCTAGGGGGAGCGTACGTGTGAGGGCGCGGGTTAGTGTCAGCGTACGGGTTAGGATTAGGGGACGGCTGAGGGTCAGGCTTCGGGGAAGGGTTAGGGTTAGGCTTCGGGCTAGGGTTAGGGTTAGGGGACGGGGACGGTTTAGGGTCCAGGTGAGGGTACGACAACGCTCTAGGGGGAGCGTACGTGTGAGGGCGCGGGTTAGTGTCAGCGTACGGGTTAGGATTAGGGGACGGCTGAGGGTCAGGCTTCGGGGAAGGGTTAGGGTTAGGTTTCGGGCTAGGGTTAGGGTTAGGGGACGGGGACGGTTTAGGGTCCAGGTGAGGGTACGACAACGCTCTAGGGGGAGCGTACGTGTGAGGGCGCGGGGTAGTGTCAGCGTACGGGTTAGGATTAGGGGACGGCTGAGGGTCAGGCTTCGGGGAATGGTTAGGGTTAGGGTTCGGGCTAGGGTTAGGGTTAGGGGACGGGGACGGTTTAGGGTCCAGGTGAGGGTACGACAACGCTCTAGGGGGAGCGTACGTGTGAGGGCGCGGGTTAGTGTCAGCGTACGGGTTAGGATTAGGGGACGGCTGAGGATCAGGCTTCTGGGAAGGGTTAGGGTTAGGCTTCGGGCTAGGGTTAGGGTTAGGGGACGGGGACGGTTTAGGGTCCAGGTGAGGGTACGACAACGCTCTAGGGGGAGCGTACGTGTGAGGGCGTGGGTTAGTGTCAGCGTACGGGTTAGGATTAGGGGACGGCTGAGGGTCAGGCTTCGGGGAAGGGTTAGGGTTAGGGTTCGGGCTAGGGTTAGGGTTAGGGGACGGGGACGGTTTAGGGTCCAGGTGAGGGTACGACAACGCTCTAGGGGGAGCGTACGTGTGAGGGCGCGGGTTAGTGTCAGCGTACGGGTTAGGATTAGGGGACGGCTGAGGGTCAGGCTTCGGGGAAGGGTTAGGGTTAGGGTTCGGGCTAGGGTTAGGGTTAGGGGACGGGGACGGTTTAGGGTCCAGGTGAGGGTACGACAACGCTCTAGGGGGAGCGTACGTGTGAGGGCGCGGGTTAGTGTCAGCGTACTGGTTAGGATTAGGGGACGGCTGAGGGTCAGGCTTCGGGGAAGGGTTAGGGTTAGGGTTCGGGCTAGGGTTAGGGTTAGGGGACGGGGACGGTTTAGGGTCCAGGTGAGGGTACGACAACGCTCTAGGAGGAGCGTACGTGTGAGGGCGCGGGTTAGTGTCAGCGTACGGGTTAGGATTAGGGGACGGCTGAGGGTCAGGCTTCGGGGAAGGGTTAGGGTTAGGGTTCGGGCTAAGGTTAGGGTTAGGGGACGGGGACGGTTTAGGGTCCAGGTGAGGGTACGACAACGCTCTAGGGGGAGCGTACGTGTGAGAGCGCGGGTTAGTGTCTGCGTACGGGTTAGGATTAGGGGACGGCTGAGGGTCAGGCTTCGGGGAAGGGTTAGGGTTAGGCTTCGGGCTAGGGTTAGGGTTAGGGGACGGGGACGGTTCAGGGTCCAGGTGAGGGTACGACAATGCTCTAGGGGGAGCGTACGTGTGAGGGCGCGGGTTAGTGTCAGCGTACGGGTTAGGATTAGGGGACGGCTGAGTGTCAGGCTTCGGGGAAGGGTTAGGGTTAGGCTTCGGGCTAGGGTTAGGGTTAGGGGACGGGGACGGTTTAGGGTCCAGGTGAGGGTACGACAACGCTCTAGGGGGAGCGTACGTGTGAGGGCGCGGGTTAGTGTCAGCGTACGGGTTAGGATTAGGGGACGGCTGAGGGTCAGGCTTCGGGGAAGGGTTAGGGTTAGGCTTCGGGCTAGGGTTAGGGTTAGGGGACGGGGACGGTTCAGGGTCCAGGTGAGGGTACGACAATGCTCTAGGGGGAGCGTACATGTGAGGGCGCGGGTTAGTGTCAGCGTACGGGTTAGGATTAGGGGACGGCTGAGGGTCAGGCTTCGGGGAAGGGTTAGGGTTAGGCTTCGGGCTAGGGTTAGGGTTAGGGGACGGGGACGGTTCAGGGTCCAGGTGAGGGTACGACAACGCTCTAGGGGGAGCGTACGTGTGAGGGCGCGGGTTAGTGTCAGCATACGGGTTAGGATTAGGGCACGGCTGAGGGTCAGGCTTCGGGGAAGGGTTAGGGTTAGGCTTCGGGCTAGGGTTAGGGTTAGGGGACGGGGACGGTTCAGGGTCCAGGTGAGGGTACGACAACGCTCTAGGGGGAGCGTACGTGTGAGGGCGCGGGTTAGTGTCAGCGTACAGGTTAGGATTAGGGGACGGGTGAGGGTCAGGCTTCGGGGAAGGGTTAGGGTTAGGGTTCGGGCTAGGGTTAGGGTTAGGGGACGGGGACGGTTTAGGGTCCAGGTGAGGGTACGACAACGCTCTAGGGGGAGCGTACGTGTGAGGGCGCGGGTTAGTGTCAGCGTACGGGTTAGGATTAGGGGACGGCTGAGGGTCAGGCTTCGGGGAAGGGTTAGGGTTAGGGTTCGGGCTAGGGTTAGGGTTAGGGGAACGGGACGGTTTAGGGTCCAGGTGAGGGTACGACAACGCTCTAGGGGGAGCGTACGTGTGAGGGCGCGGGTTAGTGTCAGCGTACGGGTTAGGATTAGGGGACGGCTGAGTGTCAGGCTTCGGGGAAGGGTTAGGGTTAGGGTTCGGGCTAGGGTTAGGGTTAGGGGACGGGGACGGTTTAGGGTCCAGGTGAGGGTACGACAACGCTCTAGGGGGAGCGTACGTGTGAGGGCGCGGGTTAGTGTCAGCGTACGAGTTAGGATTAGGGGACGGCTGAGGGTTAGGCTTCGGGGAAGGGTTAGGGTTAGGGTTCGGGCTAGGCTTAGGGTTAGGGGACGGGGACGGTTTAGGGTCCAGGTGAGGGTACGACAACGCTCTAGGGGGAGCGTACGTGTGAGGGCGCGGGTTAGTGTCAGCGTACGGGTTAGGATTAGGGGACGGCTGAGGGTCAGGCTTCGGGGAAGTGTTAGGGTTAGGGTTCGGGCTAGGGTTAGGGTTAGGGGACGGGGACGGTTTAGGGTCCAGGTGAGGGTACGACAACGCTCTAGGGGGAGCGTACGTGTGAGGGCGCGGGTTAGTGTCAGCGTATGGGTTAGGATTAGGGGACGGCTGAGGGTCAGGCTTCCGGGAAGGGTTAGGGTTAGGCTTCGGGCTAGGGTTAGGGTTAGGGGACGGGGACGGTTCAGGGTCCAGGTGAGGGTACGACAACGCTCTAGGGGGAGCGTACGTGTGAGGGCGCGGGTTAGTGTCAGCGTACGGGTTAGGATTAGGGCACGGCTGAGGGTCAGGCTTCGGGGAAGGGTTAGGGTTAGGCTTCGGGCTAGGGTTAGGGTTAGGGGACGGGGACGGTTCAGGGTCCAGGTGAGGGTACGACAACGCTCTAGGGGGAGCGTACGTGTGAGGGCGCGGGTTAGTGTCAGCGTACAGGTTAGGATTAGGGGACGGGTGAGGGTCAGGCTTCGGGGAAGGGTTAGGGTTAGGGTTCGGGCTAGGGTTAGGGTTAGGGGACGGGGACGGTTTAGGGTCCAGGTGAGGGTACGACAACGCTCTAGGGGGAGCGTACGTGTGAGGGCACGGGTTAGTGTCAGCGTACGGGTTAGGATTAGGGGACGGCTGAGGGTCAGGCTTCGGGGAAGGGTTAGGGTTAGGGTTCGGGCTAGGGTTAGGGTTAGGGGACGGGGACGGTTTAGGGTCCAGGTGAGGGTACGACAATGCTCTAGGGGGAGCGTACGTGTGAGGGCGCGGGTTAGTGTCAGCGTACGGGTTAGGATTAGGGGACGGCTGAGTGTCAGGCTTCGGGGAAGGGTTAGGGTTAGGGTTCGGGCTAGGGTTAGGGTTAGGGGACGGGGACGGTTTAGGGTCCAGGTGAGGGTACGACAACGCTCTAGGGGGAGCGTACGTGTGAGGGCGCGGGTTAGTGTCAGCGTACGGGTTAGGATTAGGGGACGGCTGAGGGTCAGGCTTCGGGGAAGGGTTAGGGTTAGGGTTCGGGCTAGGGTTAGGGTTAGGGGACGGGGACGGTTTAGGGTCCAGGTGAGGGTACGACAACGCTCTAGGGGGAGCGTACGTGTGAGGGCGTGGGTTAGTGTCAGCGTACGGGTTAGGATTAGGGGACGGCTGAGGGTCAGGCTTCGGGGAAGTGTTAGGGTTAGGGTTCGGGCTAGGGTTAGGGTTAGGGGACGGGGACGGTTTAGGGTCCAGGTGAGGGTACGACAACGCTCTAGGGGGAGCGTACGTGTGAGGGCGCGGGTTAGTGTCAGCGTACGGGTTAGGATTAGGGGACGGCCTGAGGGTCAGGCTTCGGGGAAGGGTTAGGGTTAGGCTTCGGGCTAGGGTTAGGGTTGGGGGACGGGGATGGTTTAGGATCCAGGTGAGGGTACGACAACGCTCTATGGGGAGCGTACGTGGGAGGGCGCGGGTTAGTGTCAGCGTACGGGTTAGGATTAGGGGACGGCTGAGGGTCAGGCTTCGGGGAAGGGTTAGGGTTAGGCTTCGGGCTAGGGTTAGGGTTAGGGGACGGGGACAGTTCAGGGTCCAGGTGAGGGTACGACAACGCTCTAGGGGGAGCGTACGTGTGAGGGCGCGGGTTAGTGTCAGCGTACGGGTTAGGATTAGGGGACGGCTGAGGGTCAGGCTTCGGGAAAGGGTTAGGGTTAGGCTTCGGGCTAGGGTTAGGGTTAGGGGACGGGGACGGTTCAGGGTCCAGGTGAGGGTACGACAACGCTCTAGGGGGAGCGTACGTGTGAGGGCGCGGGTTAGTGTCAGCGTACGGGTTAGGATTAGGGGACGGCTGAGGGTCAGGCTTCGGGGAAGGGTTAGGGTTAGGGTTCGTGCTAGGGTTAGGGTTAGGGGACGGGGACGGTTTAGGGTCCAGGTGAGGGTACGACAACGCTCTAGGGGGAGCGTACGTGTGAGGGCGCGGGTTAGTGTCAGCGTACGGGTTAGGATTAGGGGACGGCTGAGGGTCAGGCTTCGGGGAAGGGTTAGGGTTAGGCTTCGGGCTAGGGTTAGGGTTAGGGGACGGGGACGGTTTAGGGTCCAGGTGAGGGTACGACAACGCTCTAGGGGGAGCGTACGTGTGAGGGCGCGGGTTAGTGTCAGCGTACGGGTTAGGATTAGGGGACGGCTGAGGGTCAGGCTTCGGGGAAGGGTTAGGGTTAGGGTTCGGGCTAGGGTTAGGGTTAGGGGATGAGGACGGTTTAGGGTCCAGGTGAGGGTACGACAACGCTCTAGGGGGAGCGTACGTGTGAGGGCGCGGGTTAGTGTCAGCGTACGGGTTAGGATTAGGGGACGGCTGAGGGTCAGGCTTCGGGGAAGGGTTAGGGTTAGGGTTCGGGCTAGGGTTAGGGTTAGGGGACGGGGACGGTTTAGGGTCCAGGTGAGGGTACGACAACGCTCTAGGGGGAGCGTACGTGTGAGGGCGCGGGTTAGTGTCAGCGTACGGGTTAGGATTAGGGGACGGCTGAGGGTCAGGCTTCGGGGAAGGGTTAGGGTTAGGGTTCGGGCTAGGGTTAGGGTTAGGGGACGGGGACGGTTTAGGGTCCAGGTGAGGGTACGACAACGCTCTAGGGGGAGCGTACGTGTGAGGGCGCGGGTTAGTGTCAGCGTACGGGTTAGGATTAGGGGACGGCTGAGGGTCAGGCTTCGGGGAAGGGTTAGGGTTAGGCTTCGGGCTAGGGTTAGGGTTAGGGGACGGGGACGGTTTAGGGTCCAGGTGAGGGTACGACAACGCTCTATGGGGAGCGTACGTGTGAGGGCGCGGGTTAGTGTCAGCGTACGGGTTAGGATTAGGGGACGGCTGAGGGTCAGGCTTCGGGGAAGGGTTAGGGTTAGGGTTCGGGCTAGGGTTAGGGTTAGGGGACGGGGACGGTTTAGGGTCCAGGTGAGGGTACGACAACGCTCTAGGGGAAGCGTACGTGTGAGGGTGCGGGTTAGTGTCAGCGTACGGGTTAGGATTAGGGGACGGCTGAGGGTCAGGCTTCGGGGAAGGGTTAGGGTTAGGGTTCGGGCTAGGGTTAGGGTTAGGGGACGGGGACGGTTTAGGGTCCAGGTGAGGGTACGACAACGCTCTAGGGGGAGCGTACGTGTGAGGGTGCGGGTTAGTGTCAGCGTACGGGTTAGGATTAGGGGACGGCTGAGGGTCAGGCTTCGGGGAAGGGTTAGGGTTAGGGTTCGGGCTAGGGTTAGGGTTAGGGGACGGGGACGGTTTAGGGTCCAGGTGAGGGTACGACAACGCTCTAGGGGGAGCGTACGTGTGAGGGCGCGGGTTAGTGTCAGCGTACGGGTTAGGATTAGTGGACGGCTGAGGGTCAGGCTTCGGGGAAGGGTTAGGGTTAGGGTTCGGGCTAGGGTTAGGGTTAGGGGACGGGGACGGTTTAGGGTCCAGGTGAGGGTACGACAACGCTCTAGGGGGAGCGTACGTGTGAGGGCGCGGGTTAGTGTCAGCGTACGGGTTAGGATTAGGGGACGGCTGAGGGTCAGGCTTCGGGGAAGGGTTAGGGTTAGGGTTCGGGCTAGGGTTAGGGTTAGGGGACGGGGACGGTTTAGGGTCCAGGTGAGGGTACGACAACGCTCTAGGGGGAGCGTACATGTGAGGGCGCGGGTTAGTGTCAGCGTACGGGTTAGGATTAGGGGACGGCTGAGGGTCAGGCTTCGGGGAAGGGTTAGCGTTAGGGTTCGGGCTAGGGTTAGGGTTAGGGGACGGGGACGGTTTAGGGTCCAGGTGAGGGTACGACAACGCTCTAGGGGGAGCGTACGTGTGAGGGCGCGGGTTAGTGTCAGCGTACGGGTTAGGATTAGGGCACGGCTGAGGGTCAGGCTCCGGGGAAGGGTTAGGGTTAGGCTTCGGGCTAGGGTTAGGGTTAGGGGATGGGGACGGTTCAGGGTCCAGGTGAGGGTACGACAACGCTCTAGGGGGAGCGTACGTGTGAGGGCGCGGGTTAGTGTCAGCGTACGGGTTAGGATTAGGGGATGGGTGAGGGTCAGGCTTCGGGGAAGGGTTAGGGTTAGGGTTCGGGCTAGGGTTAGGGTTAGGGGACGGGGACGGTTTAGGGTCCAGGTGAGGGTACGACAACGCTCTAGGGGGAGCGTACGTGTGAGGGCGCGGGTTAGTGTCAGCGTACGGGATAGGATTAGGGGACGGCTGAGGGTCAGGCTTCGGGGAAGTGTTAGGGTTAGGGTTCGGGCTAGGGTTAGGGTTAGGGGACGGGGACGGTTTAGGGTCCAGGTGAGGGTACGACAACGCTCTAGGGGGAGCGTACGTGTGAGGGCGCGGGTTAGTGTCAGCGTACGGGTTAGGATTAGGGGACGGCTGAGGGTCAGGCTTCAGGGAAGGGTTAGGGTTAGGGTTCGGGCTAGGGTTAGGGTTAGGGGACGGGGACGGTTTAGGGTCCAGGTGAGGGTATGACAACGCTCTAGGGGGAGCGTACGTGTGAGGGCGCGGGTTAGTGTCAGCGTACGGGTTAGGATTAGGGGACGGCTGAGGGTCAGGCTTCGGGGAAGGGTTAGGGTTAGGGTTCGGGCTAGGGTTAGGGTTAGGGGACGGGGACGGTTTAGGGTCCAGGTGAGGGTACGACAACGCTCTAGGGGGAGCGTACGTGTGAGGGCGCGGGTTAGTGTCAGCGTACGTGTTAGGATTAGGGGACGGCTGAGGGTCAGGCTTCGGGGAAGGGTTAGGGTTAGGGTTTGGGCTAGGGTTAGGGTTAGGGGACGGGGACGGTTTAGGGTCCAGGTGAGGGTACGACAACGCTCTAGGGGGAGCGTACGTGTGAGGGCGCGGGTTAGTGTCAACGTACGGGTTAGGATTAGGGGACGGCTGAGGGTCAGGCTTCGGGGAAGGGTTAGGGTTAGGGTTCTGGCTAGGGTTAGGTTTAGGGGACGGGGACGGTTTAGGGTCCAGGTGAGGGTACGACAACGCTCTAGGGGGAGCGTACGTGTGAGGGCGCGGGTTAGTGTCAGCGTACGTGTTAGGATTAGGGGACGGCTGAGGGTCAGGCTTCGGGGAAGGGTTAGGTTTAGGCTTCGGGCTAGGGTTAGGGTTAGGGGACGGGGATGGTTTAGGGTCCAGGTGAGGGTACGACAACGCTCTATGGGGAGCGTACGTGGGAGGGCGCGGGTTAGTGTCAGCGTACGGGTTAGGATTAGGGGACGGCTGAGGGTCAGGCTTCGGGGAAGGGTTAGGGTTAGGCTTCGGGCTAGGGTTAGGGTTAGGGGACGGGGACGGTTCAGGGTCCAGGTGAGGGTACGACAACGCTCTAGGGGGAGCGTACGTGTGAGGGCGCGGGTTAGTGTCAGCGTACGGGTTAGGATTAGGGGACGGCTGAGGGTCAGGCTTCGGGGAAGGGTTAGGGTTAGGGTTCGGGCTAGGGTTAGGGTTAGGGGACGGGGACGGTTTAGGGTCCAGGTGAGGGTACGAAAACGCTCTAGGGGGAGCGTACGTGTGAGGGCGCGGGTTAGTGTCAGCGTACGGGTTAGGATTAGGGGACGGCTGAGGGTCAGGCTTCGGGGAAGCGTTAGGGTTAGGGTTCGGGCTAGGGTTAGGGTCAGGGGACGGGGACGGTTTAGGGTCCAGGTGAGGGTACGACAACGCTCTAGGGGGAGCGTACGTGTGAGGGCGCGGGTTAGTGTCAGCGTACGGGTTAGGATTAGGGGACGGCTGAGGGTCAGGCTTCGGGGAAGGGTTAGGGTTAGGCTTCGGGCTAGGGTTAGGGTTAGGGGACGGGGACGGTTTAGGGTCCAGGTGAGGGTACGACAACGCTCTAGGGGGAGCGTACGTGTGAGGGCGCGGGTTAGTGTCAGTGTACGGGTTAGGATTAGGGGACGGCTGAGGGTCAGGCTTCGGGGAAGGGTTAGGGTTAGGCTTCGGGCTAGGGTTAGGGTTAGGGGACGGGGACGGTTTAGGGTCCAGGTGAGGGTACGACAACGCTCTAGGGGGAGCGTACGTGTGAGGGCGCGGTTTAGTGTCAGTGTACGGGTTAAGATTAGGGAATGGCTGAGGGTCAGGCTTCGGGGAAGGGTTAGGGTTAGGCTTCGGGCTAGGGTTAGGGTTAGGGGACGGGGACGGTTTAAGGTCCAGGTGAGGGTACGACAACGCTCTAGGGGGAGCGTACGTGTGAGGGCGCGGGTTAGTGTCAGTGTACGGGTTAGGATTAGGGAACGGCTGAGGGTCAGGCTTCGGGGAAGGGTTAGGGTTAGGCTTCGGGCTAGGGTTAGGGTTAGGGGACGGGGACGGTTTAGGGTCCAGGTGAGGGTACGACAACGCTCTAGGGGGAGCGTACGTGTGAGGGCGCGGGTTAGTGTCAGCGTACGGGTTAGGATTAGGGGACGGCTGAGGTTCAGGCTTCGGGGAAGGGTTAGGGTTAGGGTTCGGGCTAGGGTTAGGGTTAGGGGACGGGGACGGTTTAGGGTCCAGGTGAGGGTACGACAACGCTCTAGGGGGAGCGTACGTGTGAGGGCGCGGGTTAGTGTCAGTGTACGTGTTAGGATTAGGGGACGGCTGAGGGTCAGGCTTCGGGGAAGGGTTAGGGTTAGGCTTCGGGCTAGGGTTAGGGTTAGGGGACGGGGACGGTTTAGGGTCCAGGTGAGGGTACGACAACGCTCTAGGGGGAGCGTACGTGTGAGGGCGCGGGTTAGTGTCAGCGTACGGGTTAGGATTAGGGGACGGCTGAGGGTCAGGCTTCGGGGAAGGGTTAGGGTTAGGGTTCGGGCTAGGGTTAGGGTTAGGGGACGGGGACGGTTTAGGGTCCAGGTGAGGGTACGACAACGCTCTAGGGGGAGCGTACGTGTGAGGGCGCGGGTTAGTGTCAGCGTACGGGTTAGGATTAGGGGACGGCTGAGGGTCAGGCTTCGGGGAAGCGTTAGGGTTAGGGTTCGGGCTAGGGTTAGGGTCAGGGGACGGGGACGGTTTAGGGTCCAGGTGAGGGTACGACAACGCTCTAGGGGGAGCGTACGTGTGAGGGCGCGGGTTAGTGTCACCGTACGGTTTAGGATTAGGGGACGGCTGAGGGTCAGGCTTTGGGGAAGTGTTAGGGTTAGGGTTCGGGCTAGGGTTAGGGTTAGGGGACGGGGACGGTTCAGGGTCCAGGTGAGGGTACGACAACGCTCTAGGGGGAGCGTACGTGTGAGGGCGCGGGTTAGTGTCAGCGTACGGGTTAGGATTAGGGGACGGCTGAGGGTCAGGCTTCGGGGAAGGGTTAGGGTTAGGGTTCGGGCTAGGGTTAGGGTTAGGGGACGGGGACGGTTTAGGGTCCAGGTGAGGGTACGACAACGCTCTAGGGGGAGCGTACGTGTGAGGGCGTGGGTTAGTGTGACCGTACGGGTTAGGATTAGGGGACGGCTGAGGGTCAGGCTTCGGGGAAGCGTTAGGGTTAGGGTTCGGGCTAGGGTTAGGGTTAGGGGACGGGGACGGTTTAGGGTCCAGGTGAGGGTACGACAACGCTCTAGGGGGAGCGTACGTGTGAGGGCGCGGGTTAGTGTCAGCGTACGGGTTAGGATTAGGGGACGGCTGAGGGTCAGGCTTCGGGGAAGGGTTAGGGTTAGGCTTCGGGCTAGGGTTAGGGTTAGGGGACGGGGACGGTTTAGGGTCCAGGTGAGGGTACGACAACGCTCTAGAGGGAGCGTACGTGTTAGGGCGCGGGTTAGTGTCAGCGTACGGGTTAGGATTAGGGAACGGCTGAGGGTCAGGCTTCGGGGAAGGGTTAGGGTTAGGGTTCGGTCTAGGGTTAGGGTCAGGGGACGGGGACGGTTTAGGGTCCAGGTGAGGGTACGACAACGCTCTAGGGGGAGCGTACGTGTGAGGGCGCGGGTTAGTGTCAGCGTACGGGTTAGGATTAGGGGACGGCTGAGGTTCAGGCTTCGGGGAAGGGTTAGGGTTAGGGTTCGGACTAGGGTTAGGGTTAGGGGACGGGGACGGTTTAGGGTCCAGGTGAGGATACGACAACGCTCTAGGGGGAGCGTACGTGTGAGGGCGCGGGTTAGTGTCAGCGTACGGGTTAGGATTAGGGGACGGCTGAGGGTCAGGCTTCGGGGAAGGGTTAGGGTTAGGGTTCGGGCTAGGGTTAGGGTTAGGGGACGGGGACGGTTTAGGGTCCAGGTGAGGGTACGACAACGCTCTAGGGGGAGCGTACGTGTGAGGGCGCGGGTTAGTGTCCGCGTACGGGTTAGGATTAGGGGACGGCTGAGGGTCAGGTTTCGGGGAAGCGTTAGGGTTAGGGTTCGGGCTAGGGTTAGGGTTAGGGGACGGGGACGGTTTAGGGTCCAGGTGAGGGTACGACAACGCTCTAGGGGGAGCGTACGTGTGAGGGCGCGGGTTAGTGTCAGCGTACGGGTTAGGATTAGGGGACGGCTGAGGGTCAGGCTTCAGGGAAGGGTTAGGGTTAGGCTTCGGGCTAGGGTTAGGGTTAGGGGACGGGGACGGTTTAGGGTCCAGGTGAGGGTACGACAACGCTCTAGGGGGAGCGTACGTGTGAGGGCGCGGGTTAGTGTCAGCGTACGGGTTAGGATTAGGGGACGGCTGAGGGTCAGGCTTCGGGGAAGGGTTAGGGTTAGGGTTCGGGCTAGGGTTAGGGTTAGGGGACGGGGACGGTTTAGGGTCCAGGTGAGGGTACGACAACGCTCTAGGGGGAGCGTACGTGTGAGGGCGCGGGTTAGTGTCAGCGTACGGGTTAGGATTAGGGAACGGCTGAGGGTCAGGCTTCGGGGAAGGGTTAGGGTTAGGGTTCGGTCTAGGGTTAGGGTCAGGGGACGGGGACGGTTTAGGGTCCAGGTGAGGGTACGACAACGCTCTAGGGGGAGCGTACGTGTGAGGGCGCGGGTTAGTGTCAGCGTACGGGTTAGGATTAGGGGACGGCTGAGGGTCAGGCTTCGGGGAAGGGTTAGGGTTAGGCTTCGGGCTAGGGTTAGGGTTAGGGGACGGGGACGGTTTAGGGTCCAGGTGAGGGTACGACAACGCTCTAGGGGGAGCGTACGTGTGAGGGCGCGGGTTAGTGTCAGCGTACGGGTTAGGATTAGGGGACGGCTGAGGGTCAGGCTTCGGGGAAGGGTTAGGGTTAGGGTTCGGGCTAGGGTTAGGGTTAGGGGACGGGGACGGTTTAGGGTCCAGGTGAGGGTACGACAACGCTCTAGGGGGAGCGTACGTGTGAGGGCGCGGGTTAGTGTCCGCGTACGGGTTAGGATTAGGGGACGGCTGAGGGTCAGGTTTCGGGGAAGCGTTAGGGTTAGGGTTCGGGCTAGGGTTAGGGTTAGGGGACGGGGACGGTTTAGGGTCCAGGTGAGGGTACGACAACGCTCTAGGGGGAGCGTACGTGTGAGGGCGCGGGTTAGTGTCAGCGTACGGGTTAGGATTAGGGGACGGCTGAGGGTCAGGCTTCAGGGAAGGGTTAGGGTTAGGCTTCGGGCTTTGGTTAGGGTTAGGGGACGGGGACGGTTTAGGGTCCAGGTGAGGGTACGACAACGCTCTAGGGGGAGCGTACGTGTGAGGGCGCGGGTTAGTGTCAGCGTACGGGTTAGGATTAGGGGACGGCTGAGGGTCAGGCTTCGGGGAAGAGTTAGGGTTAGGGTTCGGGCTAGGGTTAGGGTTAGGGGACGGGGACGGTTTAGGGTCCAGGTGAGGGTACGACAACGCTCTAGGGGGAGCGTACGTGTGAGGGCGTGGGTTAGTGTCAGCGTACGGGTTAGGATTAGGGGACGGCTGAGGTTCAGGCTTCGGGGAAGGGTTAGGGTTAGGGTTCGGGCTAGGGTTAGGGTTAGGGGACGGGGACGGTTTAGGGTCCAGGTGAGGGTACGACAACGCTCTAGGGGGAGCGTACGTGTGAGGGCGCGGGTTAGTGTCAGCGTACGGGTTAGGATTAGGGGACGGCTGAGGGTCAGGCTTCGGGAAAGGGTTAGGGTTAGGGTTCGGGCTAGGGTTAGGGTTAGGGGACGGGAACGGTTTAGGGTCCAGGTGAGGGTACGACAACGCTCTAGGGGGAGCGTACGTGTGAGGGCGCGGGTTAGTGTCAGCGTACGGGTTAGGATTAGGGGACGGCTGAGGGTCAGGCTTCGGGGAAGGGTTAGGGTTAGGGTTCGGGCTAGGGTTAGGGTTAGGGGACGGGGACGGTTTAGGGTCCAGGTGAGGGTACGACAACGCTCTAGGGGGAGCGTACGTGTGAGGGCGTGGGTTAGTGTCAGCGTACGGGTTAGGATTAGGGGACGGCTGAGGGTCAGGCTTCGGGGAAGGGTTAGGGTTAGGGTTCGGGCTAGGGTTAGGGTTAGGGGACGGGGACGGTTTAGGGTCCAGGTGAGGGTACGACAACGCTCTAGGGGGAGCGTACGTGTGAGGGCGCGGGTTAGTGTCAGCGTACGGGTTAGGATTAGGGGACGGCTGAGGGTCAGGCTTCGGGGAAGGGTTAGGGTTAGGGTTCGGGCTAGGGTTAGGGTTAGGGGACGGGGACGGTTTAGGGTCCAGGTGAGGATACGACAACGCTCTAGAGGGAGCGTACGTGTGAGGGCGCGGGTTAGTGTCAGCGTACGGGTTAGGATTAGGGAACGGCTGAGGGTCAGGCTTCGGGGAAGGGTTAGGGTTAGGGTTCGGTCTAGGGTTAGGGTCAGGGGACGGGGACGGTTTAGGGTCCAGGTGAGGGTACGACAACGCTCTAGGGGGAGCGTACGTGTGAGGGCGCGGGTTAGTGTCAGCGTACGGGTTAGGATTAGGGGACGGCTGAGGGTCAGGCTTCGGGGAAGGGTTAGGGTTAGGGTTCGGGCTAGGGTTAGGGTTAGGGGACGGGGACGGTTTAGGGTCCAGGTGAGGGTACGACAACGCTCTAGGGGGAGCGTACGTGTGAGGGCGCGGGTTAGTGTCAGCGTACGGGTTAGGATTAGGGGACGGCTGAGGGTCAGGCTTCGGGGAAGGGTTAGGGTTAGGGTTCGGGCTAGGGTTAGGGTTAGGGGACGGGGACGGTTTAGGGTCCAGGTGAGGGTACGACAACGCTCTAGGGGGAGCGTACGTGTGAGGGCGCGGGTTAGTGTCAGCGTACGGGTTAGGATTAGGGGACGGCTGAGGGTCAGGCTTCGGGGAAGCGTTAGGGTTAGGGTTCGGGCTAGGGTTAGGGTTAGGGGACGGGGACGGTTTAGGGTCCAGGTGAGGGTACGACAACGCTCTAGGGGGAGCGTACGTGTGAGGGCGCGGGTTAGTTTCAGCGTACGGGTTAGGATTAGGGGACGGCTGAGGGTCAGGCTTCAGGGAAGGGTTAGGGTTAGGCTTCGGGCTAGGGTTAGGGTTAGGGGACGGGGACGGTTTAGGGTCCAGGTGAGGGTATGACAACGCTCTAGGGGGAGCGTACGTGTGAGGGCGCGGGTTAGTGTCAGCGTACGGGTTAGGATTAGGGGACGGCTGAGGGTCAGGCTTCGGGGAAGGGTTAGGGTTAGGGTTCGGGCTAGGGTTAGGGTTAGGGGACGGGGACGGTTTAGGGTCCAGGTGAGGGTACGACAACGCTCTAGGGGGAGCGTACGTGTGAGGGCGCGGGTTAGTGTCAGCGTACGGGTTAGGATTAGGGGACGGCTGAGGGTCAGGCTTCGGGGAAGGGTTAGGGTTAGGGTTCGGGCTAGGGTTAGGGTTAGGGGACGGGGACGGTTTAGGGTCCAGGTGAGGGTACGACAACGCTCTAGGGGGAGCGTACGTGTGAGGGCGCGGGTTAGTGTCAGCGTACGGGTTAGGATTAGGGGACGGCTGAGGGTCAGGCTTCGGGGAAGGGTTAGGGTTAGGCTTCGGGCTAGGGTTAGGGTTAGGGGACGGGGACGGTTTAGGGTCCAGGTGAGGGTACGACAACGCTCTAGGGGGAGCGTACGTGTGAGGGCGCGGGTTAGTGTCAGCGTACGGGTTAGGATTAGGGAACGGCTGAGGGTCAGGCTTCGGGGAAGGGTTAGGGTTAGGGTTTGGGCTAGGGTTAGGGTTAGGGGACGGGGACGGTTTAGGGTCCAGGTGAGGGTACGACAACGCTCTAGGGGGAGCGTACGTGTGAGGGCGCGGGTTAGTGTCAGCGTACGGGTTAGGATTAGGGGACGGCTGAGGGTCAGGCTTCGGGGAAGGGTTAGGGTTAGGGTTCGGGCTAGGGTTAGGGTTAGGGGACGGGGACGGTTTAGGGTCCAGGTGAGGGTACGACAACGCTCTAGGGGGAGCGTACGTGTGAGGGCGCGGGTTAGTGTCAGCGTACGGGTTAGGATTAGGGTACGGCTGAGGGTCAGGCTTCGGGGAAGGGTTAGGGTTAGGGTTCGGGCTAGGGTTAGGGTTAGGGGACGGGGACGGTTTAGGGTCCAGGTGAGGGTACGACAACGCTCTAGGGGGAGCGTACGTGTGAGGGCGCGGGTTAGTGTCAGCGTACGGGTTAGGATTAGGGGACGGCTGAGGGTCAGGCTTCGGGGAAGGGTTAGGGTTAGGGTTTGGGCTAGGGTTAGGGTTAGGGGACGGGGACGGTTTAGGGTCCAGGTGAGGGTACGACAACGCTCTAGGGGGAGCGTACGTGTGAGGGCGCGGGTTAGTGTCAGCGTACGGGTTAGGATTAGGGGACGGCTGAGGGTCAGGCTTCGGGGAAGGGTTAGGGTTAGGGTTCGGGCTAGGGTTAGGGGTAGGGGACGGGGACGGTTTAGGGTCCAGGTGAGGGTACGACAATGCTCTAGGGGGAGCGTACGTGAGAGGGCGTGGGTTAGTGTCAGCGTACGGGTTAGGATTAGGGGACGGCTGAGGGTCAGGCTTCGGGGAAGGGTTAGGGTTAGGGTTCTGGCTAGGGTTAGGGTTCGGGGACGGGGACGGTTCAGGGTCCAGGTGAGGGTACGACAACGCTCTAGGGGGAGCGTACGTGTGAGGGCGCGGGTTAGTGTCAGCGTACGGGTTAGGATTAGGGGACGGCTGAGGGTCAGGCTTCGGGGAAGGGTTAGGGTTAGGCTTCGGGCTAGGGTTAGGGTTAGGGGACGGGGACGGTTTAGGGTCCAGGTGAGGGTACGACAACGCTCTAGGGGGAGCGTACGTTTGAGGGCGCGGGTTAGTGTCACCGTACGAGTTAGGATTAGGGGACGGCTGAGGGTCAGGCTTCGGGGAAGGGTTAGGGTTAGGCTTCGGGCTAGGGTTACGGTTAAGGGACGGGGACGGTTTAGGTTCCAGGTGAGGGTACGACAACGCTCTAGGGGGAGCGTACGTGTGAGGGCGCGGGTTAGTGTCAGCGTACGGGTTAGGATTAGGGGACAGCTGAGGGTCAGGGTTCGGGGAAGGGTTAGGGTTAGGGTTCGGGCTAGGGTTAGGGTTAGGGGACGGGGACGGTTTAGGGTCCAGGTGAGGGTACGACAACGCTCTAGGGGGAGCGTACGTGTGAGGGCGCGGGTTAGTGTCAGCGTACGGGTTAGGATTAGGGGACGGCTGAGGGTCAGGCTTCGGGGAAGACTTAGGGTAAGGGTTCAGGCTAGGGTTAGGGTTAGGGGACGGGGACGGTTTAGGGTCCAGGTGAGGGTACGACAACGCTCTAGGGGGAGCGTACGTGTGAGGGCGCGGTTTAGTGTCAGCGTACGGGTTAGGATTAGGGGACCGCTGAGGGTCAGGCTTCGGGGAAGGGTTAGGGTTAGGGTTCGGGCTACGGTTAGGGTTAGGGGACGGGGACGGTTTAGGGTCCAGGTGAGGGTACGACAATGCTCTAGGGGGAGCGTACGTGTGAGGGCGCGGGTTAGTGTCAGCGTACGGGTTAGGATTAGGGGACGGCTGAGGGTCAGGCTTCGGGGAAGTGTTAGGGTTAGGGTTCGGGCTAGGGTTAGGGTTCGGGGAAGGGGACGGTTCAGGGTCCAGGTGAGGGTACGACAACGCTCTAGGAGGAGCGTACGTGTGAGGGCGTGGGTTAGTGTCAGCGTACGGGTTAGGATTAGGGGACGGCTGAGGGTCAGGCTTCGGGGAAGGGTTAGGGTTAGGGTTCGGGCTAGGGTTAGGGTTAGGGGACGGGGACGGTTTAGGGTCCTGGTGAGGGTACGACAACGCTCTAGGGGGAGCGTACGTGTGAGGGCGCGGGTTAGTGTCAGCGTACGGGTTAGGATTAGGGGACGGCTGAGGGTCAGGCTTCGGGGAAGGGTTAGGGTTAGGGGACGGGGACTGTTTAGGGTCCAGGTGAGGGTACGACAACGCTCTAGGGGGAGCGTACGTGTGAGGGCGCGGGTTAGTGTCAGCGTACGGGTTAGGATTAGGGGACGGCTGAGGGTCAGGCTTCGGGGAAGGGTTAGGGTTAGGGTTCGGGCTAGGGTTAGGGTTCGGGGATGGGGACGGTTCAGGGTCCAGGTGAGGGTACGACAACGCTCTAGGGGGAGCGTACGTGTGAGGGCGTGGGTTAGTGTCAGCGTACGGGTTAGGATTAGGGGACGGCTGAGGGTCAGGCTTCGGGGAAGGGTTAGGGTTAGGGTTCGGGCTAGGGTTAGGGTTAGGGGACGGGGACGGTTTAGGGTCCAGGTGAGGGTACGACAACGCTCTAGGGGGAGCGTACGTGTGAGGGCGCGGGTTAGTGTCAGCGTACGGGTTAGGATTAGGGGACGGCTGAGGGTCAGGCTTCGGGGAAGGGTTAGGGTTAGGGTTCGGGCTAGGGTTAGGGTTAGGGGACGGGGACGGTTTATGGTCCAGGTGAGGGTACGACAACGCTCTAGGGGGAGCGTACGTGTGAGGGCGCGGGTTAGTGTCAGCGTACGGGTTACGATTAGGGGACGGCTGAGGGTCAGGCTTCGGGGAAGGGTTAGGGTTAGGGTTCGGGCTAGGGTTAGGGTTAGGGGACGGGGAAGGTTCAGGGTCCAGGTGAGGGTACGACAACGCTCTAGGGGGAGCGTACGTGTGAGGGCGCGGGTTAGTGTCAGCGTACGGGTTAGGATTAGGGGACGGCTGAGGGTCAGGCTTCGGGGAAGGGTTAGGGTTAGGGTTCGGGCTAGGGTTAGGGTTAGGGGACGGGGACGGTTCAGGGTCCAGGTGAGGGTACGACAACGCTCTAGGGGGAGCGTACGTGTGAGGGCGCAGGTTAGTGTCAGCGTACGGGTTAGGATTAGGGGACGGCTGAGGGTCAGGCTTCGGGGAAGGGTTAGGTTTAGGGTTCGGGCTAGGGTTAGGGTTAGGGGACGGGGACGGTTTAGGGTCCAGGTGAGGGTACGACAACGCTCTAGAGGGAGCGTACGTGTGAGGGCGCGGGTTAGTGTCAGCGTACGGGTTAGGATTAGGGGACGGCTGAGGGTCAGGCTTCGGGGAAGGGTTAGGGTTAGGGTTCGGGCTAGGGTTAGGGTTAGGGGACGGGGACGGTTTAGGGTCCAGGTGAGGGTACGACAACGCTCTAGGGGGAGCGTACGTGTGAGGGCGCGGGTTAGTGTCAGCGTACGGGTTAGGATTAGGGGACGGCTGAGGGTCAGGCTTCGGGGAAGCGTTAGGGTTAGGGTTCGGGCTAGGGTTAGGGTCAGGGGACGGGGACGGTTTAGGGTCCAGGTGAGGGTACGACAACGCTCTAGGGGGAGCGTACGTGTGAGGGCGCGGGTTAGTGTCAGCGTACGGGTTAGGATTAGGGGACGGCTGAGGGTCAGGCTTCGGGGAAGGGTTAGGGTTAGGCTTCGGGCTAGGGTTAGGGTTAGGGGACGGGGACGGTTTAGGGTCCAGGTGAGGGTACGACAACGCTCTAGGGGGAGCGTACGTGTGCGGGCGCGGGTTAGTGTGACCGTACGGGTTAGGATTAGGGGACGGCTGAGGGTCAGGCTTCGGGGAAGCGTTAGGGTTAGGGTTCGGGCTAGGGTTAGGGTTAGGGGACGGGGACGGTTTAGGGTCCAGGTGAGGGTACGACAACGCTCTAGGGGGAGCGTACGTGTGAGGGCGCGGGTTAGTGTCAGCGTACGGGTTAGGATTAGGGGACGGCTGAGGGTCAGGCTTCGGGGAAGGGTTAGGGTTTGGCTTCGGTCTAGGGTTAGGGTTAGGGGACGGGGACGGTTTAGGGTCCAGGTGAGGGTACGACAACGCTCTAGGGGGAGCGTACATGTGAGTGCGCGGGTTAGTGTCAGCGTACGGGTTAGGATTAGGGGACGGCTGACGGTCAGGCTTCGGGGAAGGGTTAGGGTTAGGGTTCGGGCTAGGGTTAGGGTTAGGGGACGGGGACGGTTTAGGGTCCAGGTGAGGGTACGACAACGCTCTAGGGGGAGCGTACGTGTGAGGGCGCGGGTTAGTGTCAGCGTACGGGTTAGGATTAGGGGACGGCTGAGGTTCAGGCTTCGGGGAAGGGTTAGGGTTAGGGTTCGGGCTAGGGTTAGGGTTAGGGGACGGGGACGGTTTAGGGTCCAGGTGAGGGTACGACAACGCTCTAGGGGGAGCGTACGTGTGAGGGCGCGGGTTAGTGTCAGCGTACGGGTTAGGATTAGGGAACGGCTGAGGGTCAGGTTTCGGGGAAGGGTTAGGGTTAGGGTTCGGGCCAGGGTTAGGGTTAGGGGACGGGGACGGTTTAGGGTCCAGGTGAGGGTACGACAACGCTCTAGGGGGAGCGTACGTGTGAGGGCGCGGGTTAGTGTCAGCATACGGGTTAGGATTAGGGGACGGCTGAGGGTCAGGCTTCGGGGAAGGGTTAGGGTTAGGGTTCGGGCTAGGGTTAGGGTTAGGGGACGGGGACGGTTTAGGGTCCAGGTGAGGGTACGACAAAGCTCTAGGGGGAGCGTACGTGTGAGGGCGCGGGTTAGTGTCAGCGTACGGGTTAGGATTAGGGGACGGCTGAGGGTCAGGCTTCGGGGAAGGGTTAGGGTTAGGGTTCGGGCTAGGGTTAGGGTTAGGGGACGGGGACGGTTTAGGGTCCAGGTGAGGGTACGACAACGCTCTAGGGGGAGCGAACGTGTGAGGGCGCGGGTTAGTGTCAGCGTACGGGTTAGGATTAGGGGACGGCTGAGGGTCAGGCTTCGGGGAAGGGTTAGGGTTAGGGTTCGGGCTAGGGTTAGGGTTAGGGGACGGGGACGGTTTAGGGTCCAGGTGAGGGTACGACAACGCTCTAGGGGGAGCGTACGTGTGAGGGCGCGGGTTAGTGTCAGCGTACGGGTTAGGATTAGGGGACGGCTGAGGGTCAGGCTTCGGGGAAGGGTTAGGGTTAGGGTTTGGGCTAGGGTTAGGGTTAGGGGACGGGGACGGTTTAGGGTCCAGGTGAGGGTACGACAACGCTCTAGGGGGAGCGTACGTGTGAGGGCGCGGGTTAGTGTCAGCGTACGGGTTAGGATTAGGGGACGGCTGAGGGTCAGGCTTCGGGGAAGGGTTAGGGTTAGGCTTCGGGCTAGGGTTAGGGGTAGGGGACGGGGACGGTTTAGGGTCCAGGTGAGGGTACGACAATGCTCTAGGGGGAGCGTACGTGAGAGGGCGTGGGTTAGTGTCAGCGTACGGGTTAGGATTAGGGGACGGCTGAGGGTCAGGCTTCGGGGAAGGGTTAGGGTTAGGGTTCTGGCTAGGGTTAGGGTTCGGGGACGGGGACGGTTCAGGGTCCAGGTGAGGGTACGACAACGCTCTAGGGGGAGCGTACGTGTGAGGGCGCGGGTTAGTGTCAGCGTACGTGTTAGGATTAGGGGACGGCTGAGGGTCAGGCTTCGGGGAAGGGTTAGGGTTAGGCTTCGGGCTAGGGTTAGGGTTAGGGGACGGGGACGGTTTAGGGTCCAGGTGAGGGTACGACAACGCTCTAGGGGGAGCGTACGTTTGAGGGCGCGGGTTAGTGTCACCGTACGGGTTAGGATTAGGGGACGGCTGAGGGTCAGGCTTCGGGGAAGGGTTAGGGTTAGGCTTCGGGCTAGGGTTACGGTTAAGGGACGGGGACGGTTTAGGTTCCAGGTGAGGGTACGACAACGCTCTAGGGGGAGCGTACGTGTGAGGGCGCGGGTTAGTGTCAGCGTACGGGTTAGGATTAGGGGACAGCTGAGGGTCAGGGTTCGGGGAAGGGTTAGGGTTAGGGTTCGGGCTAGGGTTAGGGTTAGGGGACGGGGACGGTTTAGGGTCCAGGTGAGGGTACGACAACGCTCTAGGGGGAGCGTACGTGTGAGGGCGCGGGTTAGTGTCAGCGTACGGGTTAGGATTAGGGGACGGCTGAGGGTCAGGCTTCGGGGAAGGCTTAGGGTAAGGGTTCAGGCTAGGGTTAGGGTTAGGGGACGGGGACGGTTTAGGGTCCAGGTGAGGGTACGACAACGCTCTAGGGGGAGCGTACGTGTGAGGGCGCGGGTTAGTGTCAGCGTACGGGTTAGGATTAGGGGACCGCTGAGGGTCAGGCTTCGGGGAAGGGTTAGGGTTAGGGTTCGGGCTAGGGTTAGGGTTAGGGGACGGGGACGGTTTAGGGTCCAGGTGAGGGTACGACAATGCTCTAGGGGGAGCGTACGTGTGAGGGCGCGGGTTAGTGTCAGCGTACGGGTTAGGATTAGGGGACGGCTGAGGGTCAGGCTTCGGGGAAGTGTTAGGGTTAGGGTTCGGGCTAGGGTTAGGGTTCGGGGAAGGGGACGGTTCAGGGTCCAGGTGAGGGTACGACAACGCTCTAGGAGGAGCGTACGTGTGAGGGCGTGGGTTAGTGTCAGCGTACGGGTTAGGATTAGGGGACGGCTGAGGGTCAGGCTTCGGGGAAGGGTTAGGGTTAGGGTTCGGGCTAGGGTTAGGGTTAGGGGACGGGGACGGTTTAGGGTCCTGGTGAGGGTACGACAACGCTCTAGGGGGAGCGTACGTGTGAGGGCGCGGGTTAGTGTCAGCGTACGGGTTAGGATTAGGGGACGGCTGAGGGTCAGGCTTCGGGGAAGGGTTAGGGTTAGGGTTCGGGCTAGGGTTAGGGTTAGGGGACGGGGACTGTTTAGGGTCCAGGTGAGGGTACGACAACGCTCTAGGGGGAGCGTACGTGTGAGGGCGCGGGTTAGTGTCAGCGTACGGGTTAGGATTAGGGGACGGCTGAGGGTCAGGCTTCGGGGAAGGGTTAGGGTTAGGGTTCGGGCTAGGGTTAGGGTTCGGGGATGGGGACGGTTCAGGGTCCAGGTGAGGGTACGACAACGCTCTAGGGGGAGCGTACGTGTGAGGGCGCGGGTTAGTGTCAGCGTACGGGTTAGGATTAGGGGACGGCTGAGGGTCAGGCTTCGGGGAAGGGTTAGGGTTAGGGTTCGGGCTAGGGTTAGGGTTAGGGGACGGGGACGGTTTAGGGTCCAGGTGAGGGTACGACAACGCTCTAGGGGGAGCGTACGTGTGAGGGCGCGGGTTAGTGTCAGCGTACGGGTTAGGATTAGGGGACGGCTGAGGGTCAGGCTTCGGGGAAGGGTTAGGGTTAGGGTTCGGGCTAGGGTTAGGGTTAGGGGACGGGGACGGTTTAGGGTCCAGGTGAGGGTACGACAACGCTCTAGGGGGAGCGTACGTGTGAGGGCGCGGGTTAGTGTCAGCGTACGGGTTACGATTAGGTGACGGCTGAGGGTCAGGCTTCGGGGAAGGGTTAGGGTTAGGGTTCGGGCTAGGGTTAGGGTTAGGGGACGGGGAAGGTTCAGGGTCCAGGTGAGGGTACGACAACGCTCTAGGGGGAGCGTACGTGTGAGGGCGTGGGTTAGTGTCAGCGTACGGGTTAGGATTAGGGGACGGCTGAGGGTCAGGCTTCGGGGAAGGGTTAGGGTTAGGGTTCGGGCTAGGGTTAGGGTTAGGGGACGGGGACGGTTCAGGGTCCAGGTGAGGGTACGACAACACTCTAGGGGGAGCGTACGTGTGAGGGCGCGGGTTAGTGTCAGCGTACGGGTTAGGATTAGGGGACGGCTGAGGGTCAGGCTTCGGGGAAGGGTTACGGTTAGGGTTCGGGCTAAGGTTAGGGTTAGGGGACGGGGACGGTTTAGGGTCCAGGTGAGGGTACGACAACGCTCTAGGGGGAGCGTACGTGTGAGGGCGCGGGTTAGTGTCAGCGTACGGGTTAGGATTAGGGAACGGCTGAGGGTCAGGTTTCGGGGAAGGGTTAGGGTTAGGGTTCGGGCTAGGGTTAGGGTTAGGGGACGGGGACGGTTTAGGGTCCAGGTGAGGGTACGACAACGCTCTAGGGGGAGCGTACGTGTGAGGGCGCGGGTTAGTGTCAGCATACGGGTTAGGATTAGGGGACGGCTGAGGGTCAGGCTTCGGGGAAGCGTTAGGGTTAGGGTTCGGGCTAGGGTTAGGGTTAGGGGACGGGGACGGTTTAGGGTCCAGGTGAGGGTACGACAACGCTCTAGGGGGAGCGTACGTGTGAGGGCGCGGGTTAGTGTCAGCGTACGGGTTAGGATTAGGGGACGGCTGAGGGTCAGGCTTCGGGGAAGGGTTAGGGTTTGGCTTCGGTCTAGGGTTAGGGTTAGGGGACGGGGACGGTTTAGGGTCCAGGTGAGGGTACGACAACGCTCTAGGGGGAGCGTACATGTGAGTGCGCGGGTTAGTGTCAGCGTACGGGTTAGGATTAGGGGACGGCTGACGGTCAGGCTTCGGGGAAGGGTTAGGGTTAGGGTTCGGGCTAGGGTTAGGGTTAGGGGACGGGGACGGTTTAGGGTCCAGGTGAGGGTACGACAACGCTCTAGGGGGAGCGTACGTGTGAGGGCGCGGGTTAGTGTCAGCGTACGGGTTAGGATTAGGGGACGGCTGAGGTTCAGGCTTCGGGGAAGGGTTAGGGTTAGGGTTCGGGCTAGGGTTAGGGTTAGGGGACGGGGACGGTTTAGGGTCCAGGTGAGGGTACGACAACGCTCTAGGGGGAGCGTACGTGTGAGGGCGCGGGTTAGTGTCAGCGTACGGGTTAGGATTAGGGAACGGCTGAGGGTCAGGTTTCGGGGAAGGGTTAGGGTTAGGGTTCGGGCCAGGGTTAGGGTTAGGGGACGGGGACGGTTTAGGGTCCAGGTGAGGGTACGACAACGCTCTAGGGGGAGCGTACGTGTGAGGGCGCGGGTTAGTGTCAGCATACGGGTTAGGATTAGGGGACGGCTGAGGGTCAGGCTTCGGGGAAGGGTTAGGGTTAGGGTTCGGGCTAGGGTTAGGGTTAGGGGACGGGGACGGTTTAGGGTCCAGGTGAGGGTACGACAAAGCTCTAGGGGGAGCGTACGTGTGAGGGCGCGGGTTAGTGTCAGCGTACGGGTTAGGATTAGGGGACGGCTGAGGGTCAGGCTTCGGGGAAGGGTTAGGGTTAGGGTTCGGGCTAGGGTTAGGGTTAGGGGACGGGGACGGTTTAGGGTCCAGGTGAGGGTACGACAACGCTCTAGGGGGAGCGAACGTGTGAGGGCGCGGGTTAGTGTCAGCGTACGGGTTAGGATTAGGGGACGGCTGAGGGTCAGGCTTCGGGGAAGGGTTAGGGTTAGGGTTCGGGCTAGGGTTAGGGTTAGGGGACGGGGACGGTTTAGGGTCCAGGTGAGGGTACGACAACGCTCTAGGGGGAGCGTACGTGTGAGGGCGCGGGTTAGTGTCAGCGTACGGGTTAGGATTAGGGGACGGCTGAGGGTCAGGCTTCGGGGAAGGGTTAGGGTTAGGGTTTGGGCTAGGGTTAGGGTTAGGGGACGGGGACGGTTTAGGGTCCAGGTGAGGGTACGACAACGCTCTAGGGGGAGCGTACGTGTGAGGGCGCGGGTTAGTGTCAGCGTACGGGTTAGGATTAGGGGACGGCTGAGGGTCAGGCTTCGGGGAAGGGTTAGGGTTAGGCTTCGGGCTAGGGTTAGGGGTAGGGGACGGGGACGGTTTAGGGTCCAGGTGAGGGTACGACAATGCTCTAGGGGGAGCGTACGTGAGAGGGCGTGGGTTAGTGTCAGCGTACGGGTTAGGATTAGGGGACGGCTGAGGGTCAGGCTTCGGGGAAGGGTTAGGGTTAGGGTTCTGGCTAGGGTTAGGGTTCGGGGACGGGGACGGTTCAGGGTCCAGGTGAGGGTACGACAACGCTCTAGGGGGAGCGTACGTGTGAGGGCGCGGGTTAGTGTCAGCGTACGTGTTAGGATTAGGGGACGGCTGAGGGTCAGGCTTCGGGGAAGGGTTAGGGTTAGGCTTCGGGCTAGGGTTAGGGTTAGGGGACGGGGACGGTTTAGGGTCCAGGTGAGGGTACGACAACGCTCTAGGGGGAGCGTACGTTTGAGGGCGCGGGTTAGTGTCACCGTACGGGTTAGGATTAGGGGACGGCTGAGGGTCAGGCTTCGGGGAAGGGTTAGGGTTAGGCTTCGGGCTAGGGTTACGGTTAAGGGACGGGGACGGTTTAGGTTCCAGGTGAGGGTACGACAACGCTCTAGGGGGAGCGTACGTGTGAGGGCGCGGGTTAGTGTCAGCGTACGGGTTAGGATTAGGGGACAGCTGAGGGTCAGGGTTCGGGGAAGGGTTAGGGTTAGGGTTCGGGCTAGGGTTAGGGTTAGGGGACGGGGACGGTTTAGGGTCCAGGTGAGGGTACGACAACGCTCTAGGGGGAGCGTACGTGTGAGGGCGCGGGTTAGTGTCAGCGTACGGGTTAGGATTAGGGGACGGCTGAGGGTCAGGCTTCGGGGAAGGCTTAGGGTAAGGGTTCAGGCTAGGGTTAGGGTTAGGGGACGGGGACGGTTTAGGGTCCAGGTGAGGGTACGACAACGCTCTAGGGGGAGCGTACGTGTGAGGGCGCGGGTTAGTGTCAGCGTACGGGTTAGGATTAGGGGACCGCTGAGGGTCAGGCTTCGGGGAAGGGTTAGGGTTAGGGTTCGGGCTAGGGTTAGGGTTAGGGGACGGGGACGGTTTAGGGTCCAGGTGAGGGTACGACAATGCTCTAGGGGGAGCGTACGTGTGAGGGCGCGGGTTAGTGTCAGCGTACGGGTTAGGATTAGGGGACGGCTGAGGGTCAGGCTTCGGGGAAGTGTTAGGGTTAGGGTTCGGGCTAGGGTTAGGGTTCGGGGAAGGGGACGGTTCAGGGTCCAGGTGAGGGTACGACAACGCTCTAGGAGGAGCGTACGTGTGAGGGCGTGGGTTAGTGTCAGCGTACGGGTTAGGATTAGGGGACGGCTGAGGGTCAGGCTTCGGGGAAGGGTTAGGGTTAGGGTTCGGGCTAGGGTTAGGGTTAGGGGACGGGGACGGTTTAGGGTCCTGGTGAGGGTACGACAACGCTCTAGGGGGAGCGTACGTGTGAGGGCGCGGGTTAGTGTCAGCGTACGGGTTAGGATTAGGGGACGGCTGAGGGTCAGGCTTCGGGGAAGGGTTAGGGTTAGGGTTCGGGCTAGGGTTAGGGTTAGGGGACGGGGACTGTTTAGGGTCCAGGTGAGGGTACGACAACGCTCTAGGGGGAGCGTACGTGTGAGGGCGCGGGTTAGTGTCAGCGTACGGGTTAGGATTAGGGGACGGCTGAGGGTCAGGCTTCGGGGAAGGGTTAGGGTTAGGGTTCGGGCTAGGGTTAGGGTTCGGGGATGGGGACGGTTCAGGGTCCAGGTGAGGGTACGACAACGCTCTAGGGGGAGCGTACGTGTGAGGGCGCGGGTTAGTGTCAGCGTACGGGTTAGGATTAGGGGACGGCTGAGGGTCAGGCTTCGGGGAAGGGTTAGGGTTAGGGTTCGGGCTAGGGTTAGGGTTAGGGGACGGGGACGGTTTAGGGTCCAGGTGAGGGTACGACAACGCTCTAGGGGGAGCGTACGTGTGAGGGCGCGGGTTAGTGTCAGCGTACGGGTTAGGATTAGGGGACGGCTGAGGGTCAGGCTTCGGGGAAGGGTTAGGGTTAGGGTTCGGGCTAGGGTTAGGGTTAGGGGACGGGGACGGTTTAGGGTCCAGGTGAGGGTACGACAACGCTCTAGGGGGAGCGTACGTGTGAGGGCGCGGGTTAGTGTCAGCGTACGGGTTACGATTAGGTGACGGCTGAGGGTCAGGCTTCGGGGAAGGGTTAGGGTTAGGGTTCGGGCTAGGGTTAGGGTTAGGGGACGGGGAAGGTTCAGGGTCCAGGTGAGGGTACGACAACGCTCTAGGGGGAGCGTACGTGTGAGGGCGTGGGTTAGTGTCAGCGTACGGGTTAGGATTAGGGGACGGCTGAGGGTCAGGCTTCGGGGAAGGGTTAGGGTTAGGGTTCGGGCTAGGGTTAGGGTTAGGGGACGGGGACGGTTCAGGGTCCAGGTGAGGGTACGACAACGCTCTAGGGGGAGCGTACGTGTGAGGGCGCGGGTTAGTGTCAGCGTACGGGTTAGGATTAGGGGACGGCTGAGGGTCAGGCTTCGGGGAAGGGTTACGGTTAGGGTTCGGGCTAAGGTTAGGGTTAGGGGACGGGGACGGTTTAGGGTCCAGGTGAGGGTACGACAACGCTCTAGGGGGAGCGTACGTGTGAGGGCGCGGGTTAGTGTCAGCGTACGGGTTAGGATTAGGGAACGGCTGAGGGTCAGGTTTCGGGGAAGGGTTAGGGTTAGGGTTCGGGCTAGGGTTAGGGTTAGGGGACGGGGACGGTTTAGGGTCCAGGTGAGGGTACGACAACGCTCTAGGGGGAGCGTACGTGTGAGGGCGCGGGTTAGTGTCAGCATACGGGTTAGGATTAGGGGACGGCTGAGGGTCAGGCTTCGGGGAAGGGTTAGGGTTAGGGTTCGGGCTAGGGTTAGGGTTAGGGGACGGGGACGGTTTAGGGTCCAGGTGAGGGTACGACAACGCTCTAGGGGGAGCGTACGTGTGAGGGCGCGGGTTAGTGTCAGCGTACGGGTTAGGATTAGGGGACGGCTGAGGGTCAGGCTTCGGGGAAGGGTTAGGGTTAGGGTTCGGGCTAGGGTTAGGGTTAGGGGACGGGGACGGTTTAGGGTCCAGGTGAGGGTACGACAACGCTCTAGGGGGAGCGTACGTGTGAGGGCGCGGGTTAGTGTCAGCGTACGGGTTAGGATTAGGGGACGGCTGAGGGTCAGGCTTCGGGGAAGGGTTAGGGTTAGGCTTCGGGCTAGGGTTAGGGTTAGGGGACGGGGACGGTTTAGGGTCCAGGTGAGGGTACGACAACGCTCTAGAGGGAGCGTACGTGTGAGGGCGCGGGTTAGTGTCAGCGTACGGGTTAGGATTAGGGGACGGCTGAGGGTCAGGCTTCGGGGAAGGGTTAGGGTTAGGGTTCGGGCTAGGGTTAGGGTTAGGGGACGGGGACGGTTTAGGGTCCAGGTGAGGGTACGACAACGCTCTAGGGGGAGCGTACGTGTGAGGGCGCGGGTTAGTGTCAGCGTACGGGTTAGGATTAGGGGACGGCTGAGGTTCAGGCTTCGGGGAAGGGTTAGGGTTAGGGTTCGGGCTAGGGTTAGGGTTAGGGGACGGGGACGGTTTAGGGTCCAGGTGAGGGTACGACAACGCTCTAGGGGGAGCGTACGTGTGAGGGCGCGGGTTAGTGTCAGCGTACGGGTTAGGATTAGGGAACGGCTGAGGGTCAGGCTTCGGGGAAGGGTTAGGGTTAGGGTTCGGGCTAGGGTTAGGGTTAGGGGACGGGGACGGTTTAGGGTCCAGGTGAGGGTACGACAACGCTCTAGGGGGAGCGTACGTGTGAGGGCGCGGGTTAGTGTCAGCGTACGGGTTAGGATTAGGGGACGGCTGAGGGTCAGGCTTCGGGGAAGGGTTAGGGTTAGGGTTCGGGCTAGGGTTAGGGTTAGGGGACGGGGACGGTTTAGGGTCCAGGTGAGGGTACGACAACGCTCTAGGGGGAGCGTACGTGTGAGGGCGCGGGTTAGTGTCAGCGTACGGGTTAGGATTAGGGGACGGCTGAGGGTCAGGCTTCGGGGAAGGGTTAGGGTTAGGGTTCGGGCTAGGGTTAGGGTTAGGGGACGGGGACGGTTTAGGGTCCAGGTGAGGGTACGACAACTCTCTAGGGGGAGCGTACGTGTGAGGGCGCGGGTTAGTGTCAGCGTACGGGTTAGGATTAGGGGACGGCTGAGGGTCAGGCTTCGGGGAAGGGTTAGGGTTAGGGTTCGGGCTAGGTTTAGGGTTAGGGGACGGGGACGGTTTAGGGTCCAGGTGAGGGTACGACAACGCTCTAGGGGGAGCGTACGTGTGAGGGCGCGGGTTAGTGTCAGCGTACGGGTTAGGATTAGGGGACGGCTGAGGGTCAGGCTTCGGGGAAGGGTTAGGGTTAGGGTTCGGGCTAGGGTTAGGGGTAGGGGACGGGGACGGTTTAGGGTCCAGGTGAGGGTACGACAATGCTCTAGGGGGAGCGTACGTGAGAGGGCGCGGGTTAGTGTCAGCGTACGGGTTAGGATTAGGGGACGGCTGAGGGTCAGGCTTCGGGGAAGGGTTAGGGTTAGGGTTCGGGCTAGGGTTAGGGTTCGGGGACGGGGACGGTTCAGGGTCCAGGTGAGGGTACGACAACGCTCTAGGGGGAGCGTACGTGTGAGGGCGCGGGTTAGTGTCAGCGTACGGGTTAGGATTAGGGGACGGCTGAGGGTCAGGCTTCGGGGAAGGGTTAGGGTTAGGCTTCGGGCTAGGGTTAGGGTTAGGGGACGGAGACGGTTTAGGGTCCAGGTGAGGGTACGACAACGCTCTAGGGGGAGCGTACGTTTGAGGGCGTGGGTTAGTGTCACCGTACGGGTTAGGATTAGGGGACGGCTGAGGGTCAGGCTTCGGGGAAGGGTTAGGGTTAGGGTTAGGGCTAGGGTTAGGGTTAGGGGACGGGGAAGGTTCAGGGTCCAGGTGAGGGTACGACAACGCTCTAGGGGGAGCGTACGTGTGAGGGCGCGGGTTAGTGTCAGCGTACGGGTTAGGATTAGGGGACGGCTGAGGGTCAGGCTTCGGGGAAGGGTTAGGGTTAGGGTTCGGGCTAGGGTTAGGGGTAGGGGACGGGGACGGTTTAGGGTCCAGGTGAGGGTACGACAATGCTCTAGGGGGAGCGTACGTGAGAGGGCGCGGGTTAGTGTCAGCGTACGGGTTAGGATTAGGGGACGGCTGAGGGTCAGGCTTCGGGGAAGGGTTAGGGTTAGGGTTCGGGCTAGGGTTAGGGTTCGGGGACGGGGACGGTTCAGGGTCCAGGTGAGGGTACGACAACGCTCTAGGGGGAGCGTACGTGTGAGGGCGCGGGTTAGTGTCAGCGTACGGGTTAGGATTAGGGGACGGCTGAGGGTCAGGCTTCGGGGAAGGGTTAGGGTTAGGCTTCGGGCTAGGGTTAGGGTTAGGGGACGGAGACGGTTTAGGGTCCAGGTGAGGGTACGACAACGCTCTAGGGGGAGCGTACGTTTGAGGGCGTGGGTTAGTGTTACCGTACGGGTTAGGATTAGGGGACGGCTGAGGGTCAGGCTTCGGGGAAGGGTTAGGGTTAGGCTTCGGGCTAGGGTTAGGGTTAGGGGACGGGGACGGTTTAGGTTCCAGGTGAGGGTACGACAACGCTCCAGGGGGAGCGTACGTGTGAGGGCGCGGGTTAGTGTCAGCGTACGGGTTAGGATTAGGGGACAGCTGAGGGTCAGGGTTCGGGGAAGGGTTAGGGTTAGGGTTCGGGCTAGGGTTAGGGTTAGGGGACGGGGACGGTTTAGGGTCCAGGTGAGGGTACGACAACGCTCTAGGGGGAGCGTACGTGTGAGGGTGCGGGTTAGTGTCAGCGTACGGGTTAGGATTAGGGGACGGCTGAGGGTCAGGTTTCGGGGAAGGCTTAGGGTTAGGGTTCGGGCTAGGGTTAGGGTTAGGGGACGGGGACGGTTTAGGGTCCAGGTGAGGGTACGACAACGCTCTAGGGGGAGCGTACGTGTGAGGGCGCGGGTTAGTGTCAGCGTACGGGTTAGGATTATGGGACCGCTGAGGGTCAGGCTTCGGGGAAGGGTTAGGGTTAGGGTTCGGGCTAGGGTTAGGGTTAGGGGACGGGGACGGATTAGGGTCCAGGTGAGGGTACGACAATGCTCTAGGGGGAGCGTACGTGTGAGGGCGCGGGTTAGTGTCAGCGTACGGGTTAGGATTAGGGGACGGCTGAGGGTCAGGCTTCGGGGAAGTGTTAGGGTTAGGGTTCGGGCTAGGGTTAGGGTTCAGGGACGGGGACGGTTCAGGGTCCAGGTGAGGGTACGACAACGCTCTAGGAGGAGCGTACGTGTGAGGGCGTGGGTTAGTGTCAGCGTACGGGTTAGGATTAGGGGACGGCTGAGGGTCAGGCTTCGGGGAAGGGTTAGGGTTAGGGTTCGGGCTAGGGTTAGGGTTAGGGGACGGGGACGGTTTAGGGTCCTGGTGAGGGTACGACAACGCTCTAGGGGGAGCGTACGTGTGAGGGCGCGGGTTAGTGTCAGCGTACGGGTTAGGATTAGGGGACGGCTGAGGGTCAGGCTTCGGGGAAGGGTTAGGGTTAGGGTTCGGGCTAGGGTTAGGGTTAGGGGACGGGGACGGTTTAGGGTCCAGGTGAGGGTACGACAACGCTCTAGGGGGAGCGTACGTGTGAGGGCGCGGGTTAGTGTCAGTGTACGGGTTAGGATTAGGGGACGGCTGAGGGTCAGGCTTCGGGGAAGGGTTAGGGTTAGGGTTCGGGCTAGGGTTAGGGTTAGGGGACGGGGACGGTTTAGGGTCCAGGTGAGGGTACGACAACGCTCTAGGGGGAGCGTACATGTGAGGGCGCGGGTTAGTGTCAGCGTACGGGTTAGGATTAGGGGACGGCTGAGGGTCAGGCTTCGGGGAAGGGTTAGGGTTAGGGTTAGGGCTAGGGTTAGGGTTAGGGGACGGGGAAGGTTCAGGGTCCAGGTTAGGGTACGACAACGCTCTAGGGGGAGCGTACGTGTGAGGGCGCGGGTTAGTGTCAGCGTACGGGTTAGGATTAGGGGACGGCTGAGGGTCAGGCTTCGGGGAAGGGTTAGGGTTAGGGTTCGGGCTAGGGTTAGGGTTAGGGGACGGGGACGGTTCAGGGTCAAGGTGAGGGTACGATAACGCTCTAGGGGGAGCGTACGTGTGAGGGCGCGGGTTAGTGTCAGCGTACGGGTTAGGATTAGGGGACGGCTGAGGGTCAGGCTTCGGGGAAGGGTTAGGGTTAGGGTTCGGGCTAGGGTTAGGGTTAGGGGACGGGGACGGTTCAGGGTCCAGGTGAGGGTACGACAACGCTCTAGGGGGAGCGTACGTGTGAGGCCGTGGGTTAGTGTCAGCGTACGGGTTAGTATTAGGGGACGGCTGAGGGTCAGGCTTCGGGGAAGTGTTAGGGTTAGGGTTCGGGCTAGGGTTAGGGTTAGGGGACGGGGACGGTTCAGGGTCCAGGTGAGGGTACGACAACGCTCTAGGGGTAGCGTACGTGTGAGGGCGCGGGTTAGTGTCAGCGTACGGGTTAGGATTAGGGGACGGCTGAGGGTCAGGCTTCGGGGAAGGGTTAGGGTTAGGGTTCGGGCTAGGGTTAGGGTTAGGGGACGGGGACGGTTTAGGGTCCAGGTGAGGGTACGACAACGCTCTAGGGGGAGCGTACGTGTGAGGGCGCGGGTTAGTGTCAGCGTACGGGTTAGGATTAGGTGACGGCTGAGGGTCAGGCTTCGGGGAAGGGTTAGGGTTAGGATTCGGGCCATGGTTAGGGTGAGGGGACGGGGACGGTTTAGGGTCCAGGTGAGGGTACGACAACGCTCTAGGGGGAGCGTACGTGTGAGGGCGCGGGTTAGTGTCAGCGTACGGGTTAGGATTAGGGGACGGCTGAGGGTCAGGCTTCGGGGAAGGGTTAGGGTTAGGGTTCGGGTTAGGGTTAGGGGTAGGGGACGGGGACGGTTTAGGGTCCAGGTGAGGGTACGACAATGCTCTAGGGGGAGCGTACGTGAGAGGGCGCGGGTTAGTGTCAGCGTACGGGTTAGGATTAGGGGACGGCTGAGGGTCAGGCTTCGGGGAAGGGTTAGGGTTAGGGTTCGGGCTAGGGTTAGGGTTCGGGGACGGGGACGGTTCAGGGTCCAGGTGAGGGTACGACAACGCTCTAGGGGGAGCGTACGTGTGAGGGCGCGGGTTAGTGTCAGCGTACGGGTTAGGATTAGGGGACGGCTGAGGGTCAGGCTTCGGGGAAGGGTTAGGGTTAGGCTTCGGGCTAGGGTTAGGGTTAGGGGACGGGGACGGTTTAGGGTCCAGGTGAGGGTACGACAACGCTCTAGGGGGAGCGTACGTTTGAGGGCGTGGGTTAGTGTCACCGTACGGGTTAGGATTAGGGGACGGCTGAGGGTCAGGCTTCGGGGAAGGGTTAGGGTTAGGCTTCGGGCTAGGGTTAGGGTTAGGGGACGGGGACGGTTTAGGTTCCAGGTGAGGGTACGACAACGCTCTAGGGGGAGCGTACGTGTGAGGGCGCGGGTTAGTGTCAGCGTACGGGTTAGGATTAGGGGACAGCTGAGGGTCAGGGTTCGGGGAAGGGTTAGGGTTAGGTTTCGGGCTAGGGTTAGGGTTAGGGGACGGGGACGGTTTAGGGTCCAGGTGAGGGTACGACAACGCTCTAGGGGGAGCGTACGTGTGAGGGCGCGGGTTAGTGTCAGCGTACGGGTTAGGATTAGGGGACGGCTGAGGGTCAGGCTTCGGGGAAGGCTTAGGGTTAGGGTTCGGGCTAGGGTTAGGGTTAGGGGACGGGGACGGTTTAGGGTCCAGGTGAGGGTACGACAACGCTCTAGGGGGAGCGTACGTGTGAGGGCGCGGGTTAGTGTCAGCGTACGGGTTAGGATTAGGGGACCGCTGAGGGTCAGGCTTCGGGGAAGGGTTAGGGTTAGGGTTCGGGCTAGGGTTAGGGTTAGGGGACGGGGACGGTTTAGGGTCCAGGTGAGGGTACGACAACGCTCTAGGGGGAGCGTACGTGTGAGGGCGCGGGTTAGTGTCAGTGTACGGGTTAGGATTAGGGGACGGCTGAGGGTCAGGCTTCGGGGAAGGGTTAGGGTTAGGGTTCGGGCTAGGGTTAGGGTTAGGGGACGGGGACGGTTTAGGGTCCAGGTGAGGGTACGACAACGCTCTAGGGGGAGCGTACATGTGAGGGCGCGGGTTAGTGTCAGCGTACGGGTTAGGATTAGGGGACGGCTGAGGGTCAGGCTTCGGGGAAGGGTTAGGGTTAGGGTTAGGGCTAGGGTTAGGGTTAGGGGACGGGGAAGGTTCAGGGTCCAGGTTAGGGTACGACAACGCTCTAGGGGGAGCGTACGTGTGAGGGCGCGGTTTAGTGTCAGCGTACGGGTTAGGATTAGGGGACGGCTGAGGGTCAGGCTTCGGGGAAGGGTTAGGGTTAGGGTTCGGGCTAGGGTTAGGGTTAGGGGACGGGGACGGTTCAGGGTCAAGGTGAGGGTACGATAACGCTCTAGGGGGAGCGTACGTGTGAGGGCGCGGGTTAGTGTCAGCGTACGGGTTAGTATTAGGGGACGGCTGAGGGTCAGGCTTCGGGGAAGGGTTAGGGTTAGGGTTCGGGCTAGGGTTAGGGTTAGGGGACGGGGACGGTTCAGGGTCCAGGTGAGGGTACGACAACGCTCTAGGGGGAGCGTACGTGTGAGGCCGTGGGTTAGTGTCAGCGTACGGGTTAGTATTAGGGGACGGCTGAGGGTCAGGCTTCGGGGAAGTGTTAGGGTTAGGGTTCGGGCTAGGGTTAGGGTTAGGGGACGGGGACGGTTCAGGGTCCAGGTGAGGGTACGACAACGCTCTAGGGGTAGCGTACGTGTGAGGGCGCGGGTTAGTGTCAGCGTACGGGTTAGGATTAGGGGACGGCTGAGGGTCAGGCTTCGGGGAAGGGTTAGGGTTAGGGTTCGGGCTAGGGTTAGGGTTAGGGGACGGGGACGGTTTAGGGTCCAGGTGAGGGTACGACAACGCTCTAGGGGGAGCGTACGTGTGAGGGCGCGGGTTAGTGTCAGCGTACGGGTTAGGATTAGGTGACAGCTGAGGGTCAGGCTTCGGGGAAGGGTTAGGGTTAGGATTCGGGCCATGGTTAGGGTGAGGGGACGGGGACGGTTTAGGGTCCAGGTGAGGGTACGACAACACTCTAGGGGGAGCGTACGTGTGAGGGCGCGGGTTAGTGTCAGCGTACGGGTTAGGATTAGGGGACGGCTGAGGGTCAGGCTTCGGGGAAGGGTTAGGGTTAGGGTTCGGGTTAGGGTTAGGGGTAGGGGACGGGGACGGTTTAGGGTCCAGGTGAGGGTACGACAATGCTCTAGGGGGAGCGTACGTGAGAGGGCGCGGGTTAGTGTCAGCGTACGGGTTAGGATTAGGGGACGGCTGAGGGTCAGGCTTCGGGGAAGGGTTAGGGTTAGGGTTCGGGCTAGGGTTAGGGTTCGGGGACGGGGACGGTTCAGGGTCCAGGTGAGGGTACGACAACGCTCTAGGGGGAGCGTACGTGTGAGGGCGCGGGTTAGTGTCAGCGTACGGGTTAGGATTAGGGGACGGCTGAGGGTCAGGCTTCGGGGAAGGGTTAGGGTTAGGCTTCGGGCTAGGGTTAGGGTTAGGGGACGGGGACGGTTTAGGGTCCAGGTGAGGGTACGACAACGCTCTAGGGGGAGCGTACGTTTGAGGGCGTGGGTTAGTGTCACCGTACGGGTTAGGATTAGGGGACGGCTGAGGGTCAGGCTTCGGGGAAGGGTTAGGGTTAGGCTTCGGGCTAGGGTTAGGGTTAGGGGACGGGGACGGTTTAGGTTCCAGGTGAGGGTACGACAACGCTCTAGGGGGAGCGTACGTGTGAGGGCGCGGGTTAGTGTCAGCGTACGGGTTAGGATTAGGGGACAGCTGAGGGTCAGGGTTCGGGGAAGGGTTAGGGTTAGGTTTCGGGCTAGGGTTAGGGTTAGGGGACGGGGACGGTTTAGGGTCCAGGTGAGGGTACGACAACGCTCTAGGGGGAGCGTACGTGTGAGGGCGCGGGTTAGTGTCAGCGTACGGGTTAGGATTAGGGGACGGCTGAGGGTCAGGCTTCGGGGAAGGGTTAGGGTTAGGGTTCGGGCTAGGGTTAGGGTTAGGGGACGGGGACGGTTTAGGGTCCAGGTGAGGGTACGACAACGCTCTAGGGGGAGCGTACGTGTGAGGGCGCGGGTTAGTGTCAGCGTACGGGTTAGGATTAGGGGACCGCTGAGGGTCAGGCTTCGGGGAAGGGTTAGGGTTAGGGTTCGGGCTAGGGTTAGGGTTAGGGGACGGGGACGGTTTAGGGTCCAGGTGAGGGTACGACAATGCTCTAGGGGGAGCGTACGTGTGAGGGCGCGGGTTAGTGTCAGCGTACGGGTTAGGATTAGGGGACGGCTGAGGGTTACGCTTCGGGGAAGTGTTAGGGTTAGGGTTCGGGCTAGGGTTAGGGTTCGGGGACGGGGACGGTTCAGGGTCCAGGTGAGGGTACGACAACGCTCTAGGAGGAGCGTACGTGTGAGGGCGTGGGTTAGTGTCAGCGTACGGGTTAGGATTAGGGGACGGCTGAGGGTCAGGCTTCGGGGAAGGGTTAGGGTTAGGGTTCGGGCTAGGGTTAGGGTTAGGGGACGGGGACGGTTTAGGGTCCTGGTGAGGGTACGACAACGCTCTAGGGGGAGCGTACGTGTGAGGGCGCGGGTTAGTGTCAGCGTACGGGTTAGGATTAGGGGACGGCTGAGGGTCAGGCTTCGGGGAAGGGTTAGGGTTAGGGTTCGGGCTAGGGTTAGGGTTAGGGGACGGGGACGGTTTAGGGTCCAGGTGAGGGTACGACAACGCTCTAGGGGGAGCGTACGTGTGAGGGCGCGGGTTAGTGTCAGCGTACGGGTTAGGATTAGGGGACGGCTGAGGGTCAGGCTTCGGGGAAGGGTTAGGGTTAGGGTTCGGGCTAGGGTTAGGGTTCGGGGACGGGGACGGTTCAGGGTCCAGGTGAGGGTACGACAACGCTCTAGGGGGAGCGTACGTGTGAGGGCGTGGGTTAGTGTCAGCGTACGGGTTAGGATTAGGGGACGGCTGAGGGTCAGGCTTCGGGGAAGGGTTAGGGTTAGGGTTCGGGCTAGGGTTAGGGTTAGGGGACGGGGACGGTTTAGGGTCCAGGTGAGGGTACGACAACGCTCTAGGGGGAGCGTACGTGTGAGGGCGCGGGTTAGTGTCAGTGTACGTGTTAGGATTAGGGGACGGCTGAGGGTCAGGCTTCGGGGAAGGGTTAGGGTTAGGGTTCGGGCTAGGGTTAGGGTTAGGGGACGGGGACGGTTTAGGGTCCAGGTGACGGTACGACAACGCTCTAGGGGGAGCGGACGTTTGAGGGCGTGGGTTAGTGTCACCGTACGGGTTACGATTAGGGGACGGCTGAGGGTCAGGCTTCGGGGAAGGGTTAGGGTTAGGCTTCGGGCTAGGGTTAGGGTTAGGGGACGGGGACGGTTTAGGTTCCAGGTGAGGGTACGACAACGCTCTAGGGGGAGCGTACGTGTGAGGGCGCGGGTTAGTGTCAGCGTACGGGTTAGGATTAGGGGACAGCTGAGGGTCAGGGTTCGGGGAAGGGTTAGGGTTAGGGTTCGGGCTAGGGTTAGGGTTAGGGGACGGGGACGGTTTAGGGTCCAGGTGAGGGTACGACAACGCTCTAGGGGGAGCGTACGTGTGAGGGCGCGGGTTAGTGTCAGCGTACGGGTTAGGATTAGGGGACGGCTCAGGGTCAGGCTTCGGGGAAGGCTTAGGGTTAGGGTTCGGGCTAGGGTTAGGGTTAGGGGACGGGGACGGTTTAGGGTCCAGGTGAGGGTACGACAACGCTCTAGGGGGAGCGTACGTGTGAGGGCGCGGGTTAGTGTCAGCGTACGGGTTAGGATTAGGGGACCGCTGAGGGTCAGGCTTCGGGGAAGGGTTAGGGTTAGGGTTCGGGCTAGGGTTAGGGTTAGGGGACGGGGACGGATTAGGGTCCAGGTGAGGGTACGACAATGCTCTAGGGGGAGCGTACGTGTGAGGGCGCGGGTTAGTGTCAGCGTACGGGTTAGGATTAGGGGACGGCTGAGGGTCAGGCTTCGGGGAAGTGTTAGGGTTAGGGTTCGGGCTAGGGTTAGGGTTCGGGGACGGGGACGGTTCAGGGTCCAGGTGAGGGTACGACAACGCTCTAGGAGGAGCGTACGTGTGAGGGCGTGGGTTAGTGTCAGCGTACGGGTTAGGATTAGGGGACGGCTGAGGGTCAGGCTTCGGGAAAGGGTTAGGGTTAGGGTTCGGGCTAGGGTTAGGGTTAAGGGACGGGGACGGTTTAGGGTCCTGGTGAGGGTACGACAACGCTCTAGGGGGAGCGTACGTGTGAGGGCGCGGGTTAGTGTCAGCGTACGGGTTAGGATTAGGGGACGGCTGAGGGTCAGGCTTCGGGGAAGGGTTAGGGTTAGGGTTCGGGCTAGGGTTAGGGTTAGGGGACGGGGACGGTTTAGGGTCCAGGTGAGGGTACGACAACGCTCTAGGGGGAGCGTACGTGTGAGGGCGCGGGTTACTGTCAGTGTACGGGTTAGGATTAGGGGACGGCTGAGGGTCAGGCTTCGGGGAAGGGTTAGGGTTAGGGTTCGGGCTAGGGTTAGGGTTAGGGGACGGGGACGGTTTAGGGTCCAGGTGAGGGTACGACAACGCTCTAGGGGGAGCGTAAGTGTGAGGGCGCGGGTTAGTGTCAGCGTACGGGTTAGGATTAGGGGACGGCTGAGGGTCAGGCTTCGGGGAAGGGTTAGGGTTAGGGTTAGGGCTAGGGTTAGGGTTAGGGGACGGGGAAGGTTCAGGGTCCAGGTGAGGGTACGACAACGCTCTAGGGGGAGCGTACGTGTGAGGGCGCGGGTTAGTGTCAGCGTACGGTTTAGGATTAGGGGACGGCTGAGGGTCAGGCTTCGGGGAAGGGTTAGGGTTAGGGTTCGGGCTAGGGTTAGGGTTAGGGGATGGGGACGGTTCAGGGTCCAGGTGAGGGTACGACAATGCTCTAGGGGGAGCGTACGTGTGAGGGCGCGGGTTAGTGTCAGCGTACGGGTTAGGATTAGGGGACGGCTGAGGGTCAGGCTTCGGGGAAGGGTTAGGGTTAGGGTTCGGGCTAGGGTTAGGGTTAGGGGACGGGGACGGTTCAGGGTCCAGGTGAGGGTACGACAACGCTCTAGGGGGAGCGTACGTGTGAGGCCGTGGGTTAGTGTCAGCGTACGGGTTAGTATTAGGGGACGGCTGAGGGTCAGGCTTCGGGGAAGTGTTAGGGTTAGGGTTCGGGCTAGGATTAGGGTTAGGGGACGGGGACGGTTCAGGGTCCAGGTGAGGGTACGACAACGCTCTAGGGGTAGCGTACGTGTGAGGGCGCGGGTTAGTGTCAGCGTACGGGTTAGGATTAGGGGACGGCTGAGGGTCAGGCTTCGGGGAAGGGTTAGGGTTAGGGTTCGGGCTAGGGTTAGGGTTAGGGGACGGGGACGGTTTAGGGTCCAGGTGAGGGTACGACAACGCTCTAGGGGGAGCGTACGTGTGAGGGCGCGGGTTAGTGTCAGCGTACGGGTTAGGATTAGGGGACCGCTGAGGGTCAGGCTTCGGGGAAGGGTTAGGGTTAGGGTTCGGGCTAGGGTTAGGGTTAGGGGACGGGGACGGTTTAGGGTCCAGGTGAGGGTACGACAATGCTCTAGGGGGAGCGTACGTGTGAGGGCGCGGGTTAGTGTCAGCGTACGGGTTAGGATTAGGGGACGGCTGAGGGTCAGGCTTCGGGGAAGTGTTAGGGTTAGGGTTCGGGCTAGGGTTAGGGTTCGGGGACGGGGACGGTTCAGGGTCCAGGTGAGGGTACGACAACGCTCTAGGGGGAGCGTACGTGTGAGGGCGTGGGTTAGTGTCAGCGTACGGGTTAGGATTAGGGGACGGCTGAGGGTCAGGCTTCGGGGAAGGGTTAGGGTTAGGGTTCGGGCTAGGGTTAGGGTTAGGGGACGGGGACGGTTTAGGGTCCTGGTGAGGGTACGACAACGCTCTAGGGGGAGCGTACGTGTGAGGGCGCGGGTTAGTGTCAGCGTACGGGTTAGGATTAGGGGACTGCTGAGGGTCAGGCTTCGGGGAAGGGTTAGGGTTAGGGTTCGGGCTAGGGTTAGGGTTAGGGGACGGGGACGGTTTAGGGTCCAGGTGAGGGTACGACAACGCTCTAGGGGGAGCGTACGTGTGAGGGCGCGGGTTAGTGTCAGCGTACGGGTTAGGATTAGGGGACGGCTGAGGGTCAGGCTTCGGGGAAGGGTTAGGGTTAGGGTTCGGGCTAGGGTTAGGGTTCGGGGACGGGGACGGTTCAGGGTCCAGGTGAGGGTACGACAACGCTCTAGGGGGAGCGTACGTGTGAGGGCGTGGGTTAGTGTCAGCGTACGGGTTAGGATTAGGGGACGGCTGAGGGTCAGGCTTCGGGGAAGGGTTAGGGTTAGGGTTCGGGCTAGGGTTAGGGTTAGGGGACGGGGACGGTTTAGGGTCCAGGTGAGGGTACGACAACGCTCTAGGGGGAGCGTACGTGTGAGGGCGCGGGTTAGTGTCAGTGTACGGGTTAGGATTAGGGGACGGCTGAGGGTCAGGCTTCGGGGAAGGGTTAGGGTTAGGGTTCGGGCTAGGGTTAGGGTTAGGGGACGGGGACGGTTTAGGGTCCAGGTGAGGGTACGACAACGCTCTAGGGGGAGCGTACATGTGAGGGCGCGGGTTAGTGTCAGCGTACGGGTTAGGATTAGGGGACGGCTGAGGGTCAGGCTTCGGGGAAGGGTTAGGGTTAGGGTTAGGGCTAGGGTTAGGGTTAGGGGACGGGGAAGGTTCAGGGTCCAGGTGAGGGTACGACAACGCTCTAGGGGGAGCGTACGTGTGAGGGCGCGGGTTAGTGTTAGCGTACGGGTTAGGATTAGGGGACGGCTGAGGGTCAGGCTTCGGGGAAGGGTTAGGGTTAGGGTTCGGGCTAGGGTTAGGGTTAGGGGACGGGGACGGTTCAGGGTCCAGGTGAGGGTACGACAACGCTCTAGGGGGAGCGTACGTGTGAGGGCGCGGGTTAGTGTCAGCGTACGGGTTAGGATTAGGGGACGGCTGAGGGTCAGGCTTCGGGGAAGGGTTAGGGTTAGGGTTAGGGCTAGGGTTAGGGTTAGGGGACGGGGACGGTTCAGGGTCCAGGTGAGGGTACGACAACGCTCTAGGGGGAGCGTACGTGTGAGGCCGTGGGTTAGTGTCAGCTTACGGGTTAGTATTAGGGGACGGCTGAGGGTCAGGCTTCGGGGAAGTGTTAGGGTTAGGGTTCGGGCTAGGGTTAGGGTTAGGGGACGGGGACGGTTCAGGGTCCAGGTGAGGGTACGACAACGCTCTAGGGGTAGCGTACGTGTGAGGGCGCGGGTTAGTGTCAGCGTACGGGTTAGGATTAGGTGACAGCTGAGGGTCAGGCTTCGGGGAAGGGTTAGGGTTAGGATTCGGGCCATGGTTAGGGTTAGGGGACGGGGACGGTTTAGGGTCCAGGTGAGGGTACGACAACGCTCTAGGTGGAGCGTACTTGTGAGGGCGCGGGTTAGTGTCACCGTACGGGTTAGGATTAGGGGACGGCTGAGGGTCAGGCTTCGGGGAAGGGTTAGGGTTAGGGTTCGGGCTAGGGTTAGGGTTAGGGGACGGGGACGGTTTAGGTTCCAGGTGAGGGTACGACAACGCTCTCGGGGGAGCGTACGTGTGAGGGCGCGGGTTAGTGTCAGCGTACGGGTTAGGATTAGGGGACTGGTGAGGGTCAGGCTTCGGGGAAGGGTTAGTGTTAGGGTTCGGGCTAGGGTTAGGTTTAGGGGACGGGGACGGTTTAGGGTCCAGGTGAGGGTACGACAACGCTCTAGGGGGAGCGTACGTGTGAGGGTGTGGGTTAGTGTCAGCGTACGGGTTAGGATTAGGGGACGGGTGAGGGTCAGGCTTCGGGGAAGGGTTAGGGTTAGGGTTCGGGCTAGGGTTAGGGTTAGGGGACGGGGACGGTTTAGGGTCCAGGTGAGGGTACGACAACGCTCTTGGGGGAGCGTACGTGTGAGGGCGCGGGTTAGTGTCAGCGTACGGGTTAGGATTAGGGGACGGGTGAGGGTCAGGCTTCGGGGAAGGGTTAGGGTTAGGGTTCGGGCTAGGGTTAGGGTTAGGGGACGGGGACGGTTTAGGGTCCAGGTGAGGGTACGACAACGCTCTAGGGGGAGCGTACGTGTGAGGGCGCTGGTTAGTGTCAGCGTACGGGTTAGGATTAGGGGACGGCTGAGGGTCAGGCTTCGGGGAAGGGTAAGGGTTAGGGTTCGGGCTAGGGTTAGGGTTAGGGGACGGGGACGGTTTAGGGTCCAGGTGAGGGTACGACAACGCTCTAGGGGGAGCGTACGTGTGAGGGCACGGGTTAGTGTCAGCGTACGGGTTAGGATTAGGGGACGGCTGAGGGTCAGGCTTCGGGGAAGGTTTAGGGTTAGGGTTCGGGCTAGGGTTAGGGTTAGGGGATGGGGACGGTTCAGGGTCCAGGTGAGGGTACGCAACGCTCTAGGGGGAGCGTACGTGTGAGGGCGCGGGTTAGTGTCAGCGTACGGGTTAGGATTAGGGGACGGCTGAGGGTCAGGCTTCGGGGAAGGGTTAGGGTTAGGGTTCGGGCTAGGGTTAGGGTTAGGGGACGGGGACGGTTTAGGGTCCAGGTGAGGGTACGACAACGCTCTAGGGGGAGCGTACGTGTGAGGGCGCGGGTTAGTGTCAGCGTACGGGTTAGGATTAGGGGACGGCTGAGGGTCAGGCTTCGGGGAAGGGTTAGGGTTAGGGTTCGGGCTAGGGTTAGGGTTAGGGGACGGGGACGGTTTAGGGTCCAGGTGAGGGTACGACAACGCTCTAGGGGGAGCGTACGTGTGAGGGCGCGGGTTAGTGTCAGCGTACGGGTTAGGATTAGGGGACGGCTGAGGGTCAGGCTTCGGGGAAGGGTTAGGGTTAGGATTCGGGCTAGGGTTAGGGGACGGGGACGGTTTAGGGTCCAGGTGAGGGTACGACAACGCTCTAGGGGGAGCGTACGTGTGAGGGCGTGGGTTAGTGTCAGCGTACGGGTTAGGATTAGGGGACGGCTGAGGGTCAGGCTTCGGGGAAGTGTTAGGGTTAGGGTTCGGGCTAGGGTTAGGGTTAGGGGACGGGGACGGTTTAGGGTCCAGGTGAGGGTACGACAACGCTCTAGGGGGAGCGTACGTGTGAGGGCGCGGGTTAGTGTCAGCGTACGGGTTAGGATTAGGGGACGCCTGAGGGTCAGGCTTCAGGGAAGGGTTAGGGTTAGGGTTCGGGCTAGGGTTAGGGTTAGGGGACGGGGACGGTTTAGGGTCCAGGTGAGGGTACGACAACGCTCTAGGGGGAGCGTACGTGTGAGGGCGCGGGTTAGTGTCAGCGTACGGGTTAGGATTAGGGGACGGCTGAGGGTCAGGCTTCGGGGAAGGGTTAGGTTTAGGGTTCGGGCTAGGGTTAGGGTTAGGGGACGGGGACGGTTTAGGGTCCAGTTGAGGGTACGACAACGCTCTAGGGGGAGCGTACGTGTGAGGGCACGGGTTAGTGTCAGCGTACGGGTTAGGATTAGGGGACGGCTGAGGGTCAGGCTTCGGGGAAGGGTTAGGGTTAGGGTTCGGGCTAGGGTTAGCGTTAGGGGACGGGGACGGTTCAGGGTCCAGGTGAGGGTACGACAACGCTCTAGGGGGAGCGTACGTGTGAGGGCACGGGTTAGTGTCAGCGTACGGGTTAGGATTAGGGGACGGCTGAGGGTCAGGATTCGGGGAAGGGTTAGGGTTAGGGTTCGGGCTAGGGTTAGGGTTAGGGGACGGGGACGGTTCAGGGTCCAGGTGAGGGTACGACAACGCTCTAGGGGGAGCGTACGTGTGAGGGCGCGGGTTAGTGTCAGCCTACGGGTTAGGATTAGGGGACGGCTGAGGGTCAGGATTCGGGGAAGGGTTAGGGTTTGCGTTCGGGCTAGGGTTAGGGTTAGGGGACCGGGACGGTTTAGGGTCCAGGTGAGGGTACGACAACGCTCTAGGGGGAGCGTACGTGTGAGGGCGCGGGTTAGTGTCAGCCTACGGGTTAGGATTAGGGGACGGCTGAGGGTCAGGCTTCGGGGAAGGGTTACGGTTAGGGTTCGGGCTAGGGTTAGGGTTAGGGGACGGGGACGGTTCAGGGTCCAGGTGAGGGTACGACAACGCTCTAGGGGGAGCGTACGTGTGAGGGCGCGGGTTAGTGTCAGCGTACGGGTTAGGATTAGGGAACGGCTGAGGGTCAGGCTTCGGGGAAGGGTTAGGGTTAGGGTTCGGGCTAGGGTTAGGGTTAGGGGACGGGGACGGTTCAGGGTCCAGGTGAGGGTACGACAACGCTCTAGGGGGAGCGTACGTGTGAGGGCGCGGGTTAGTGTCAGCGTACGGGTTAGGATTAGGGGACGGGTGAGGGTCAGGCTTCGGGGAAGGGTTAGGGTTAGGGTTCGGGCTAGGATTAGGGTTAGGGGACGGGGACGGTTTAGGGTCCAGGTGAGGGTACGACAACGCTCTAGGGGGAGCGTACGTGTGAGGGCGCGGGTTAGTGTCAGCGTACGGGTTAGGATTAGGGGACGGGTGAGGGTCAGGCTTCGGGGAAGGGTTAGGGTTAGGGTTCGGGCTAGGGTTAGGGTTAGGGGACGGGGACGGTTTAGGGTCCAGGTGAGGGTACGACAACGCTCTAGCGGGAGCGTACGTGTGAGGTCGCGGGTTAGTGTCAGCGTACGGGTTAGGATTAGGGGACGGCTGAGGGTCAGGCTTCGGGGAAGGGTTAGGCTTAGGGTTCGGGCTAGGGTTAGCGTTAGGGGACGGGGACGGTTCAGGGTCCAGGTGAGGGTACGACAACGCTCTAGGGGGAGCGTACGTGTGAGGGCGCGGGTTAGTGTCAGCGTACGGGTTAGGATTAGGGGACGGCTGAGGGTCAGGCTTCGGGGAAGGGTTAGGGTTAGGGTTCGGGCTAGGGTTAGGGTTAGGGGACGGGGACGGTTCAGGGTCCAGGTGAGGGTACGACAACGCTCTAGGGGGAGCGTACGTGTGAGGGCGCGGGTTAGTGTCAGCGTACGGGTTAGGATTAGGGGACGGCTGAGGGTCAGGCTTCGGGGAAGAGTTAGGGTTAGGGTTCGGGCTAGGGTTAGGGTTAGGGGACCGGGACGGTTTAGGGTCCAGGTGAGGGTACGACAACGCTCTAGGGGGAGCGTACGTGTGAGGGCGCGGGTTAGTGTCAGCGTACGGGTTAGGATTAGGGGACGCCTGAGGGTCAGGCTTCAGGGAAGGGTTAGGGTTAGGGTTCGGGCTAGGGTTAGGGTTAGGGGACGGGGACGGTTTAGGGTCCAGGTGAGGGTACGACAACGCTCTAGGGGGAGCGTACGTGTGAGGGCGCGGGTTAGTGTCAGCGTACGGGTTAGGATTAGGGGACGGCTGAGGGTCAGGCTTCGGGGAAGGGTTAGGTTTAGGGTTCGGGCTAGGGTTAGGGTTAGGGGACGGGGACGGTTTAGGGTCCAGGTGAGGGTACGACAACGCTCTAGGGGGAGCGTACGTGTGAGGGCACGGGTTAGTGTCAGCGTACGGGTTAGGATTAGGGGACGGCTGAGGGTCAGGCTTCGGGGAAGGGTTAGGGTTAGGGTTCGGGCTAGGGTTAGCGTTAGGGGACGGGGACGGTTCAGGGTCCAGGTGAGGGTACGACAACGCTCTAGGGGGAGCGTACGTGTGAGGGCGCGGGTTAGTGTCAGCGTACGGGTTAGGATTAGGGAACGGCTGAGGGTCAGGCTTCGGGGAAGGGTTAGGGTTAGGGTTCGGGCTAGGGTTAGGGTTAGGGGACGGGGACGGTTTAGGGTCCAGGTGAGGGTACGACAACGCTCTAGGTGGAGCGTACGTGTGAGGGCACGGGTTAGTGTCAGCGTACGGGTTAGGATTAGGGGACGGCTGAGGGTCAGGCTTCGGGGAAGGGTTAGGGTTAGGGTTCGGGCTAGGGTTAGGGTTAGGGGACGGGGACGGTTCAGGGTCCAGGTGAGGGTACGACAACGCTCTAGGGGGAGCGTACGTGTGAGGGCGCGGGTTAGTGTCAGCGTACGGGTTAGGATTAGGGGACGGGTGAGGGTCAGGCTTCGGGGAAGGGTTAGGGTTAGGGTTCGGGCTAGGATTAGGGTTAGGGGACGGGGACGGTTTAGGGTCCAGGTGAGGGTACGACAACGCTCTAGGGGGAGCGTACGTGTGAGGGCGCGGGTTAGTGTCAGCGTACGGGTTAGGATTAGGGGACGGGTGAGGGTCAGGCTTCGGGGAAGGGTTAGGGTTAGGGTTCGGGCTAGGGTTAGGGTTAGGGGACGGGGACGGTTTAGGGTCCAGGTGAGGGTACGACAACGCTCTAGCGGGAGCGTACGTGTGAGGTCGCGGGTTAGTGTCAGCGTACGGGTTAGGATTAGGGGACGGCTGAGGGTCAGGCTTCGGGGAAGGGTTAGGGTTAGGGTTCGGGCTAGGGTTAGCGTTAGGGGACGGGGACGGTTCAGGGTCCAGGTGAGGGTACGACAACGCTCTAGGGGGAGCGTACGTGTGAGGGCGCGGGTTAGTGTCAGCGTACGGGTTAGGATTAGGGGACGGCTGAGGGTCAGGCTTCGGGGAAGGGTTAGGGTTAGGGTTCGGGCTAGGGTTAGGGTTAGGGTTAGGGTTAGGGTTAGGGTTAGGGTTAGGGTTAGGGTTAGGGGACGGGGACGGTTTAGGGTCCAGGTGAGGGTACGACAACGCTCTAGGGGGAGCGTACGTGTGAGGGCGCGGGTTAGTGTCAGCGTACGGGTTAGGATTAGGGGACGGCTGAGGGTCAGGCTTCGGGGAAGGGTTAGGGTTAGGGTTCGGGCTAGGGTTAGGGTTAGGGGACGGGGACGGTTTAGGGTCCAGATGAGGGTACGACAACGCTCTAGGGGGAGCGTACGTGTGAGGGCGCGGGTTAGTGTCAGCCTACGGGTTAGGATTAGGGGACGGCTGAGGGTCAGGCTTCGGGGAAGGGTTAGGGTTAGAGTTCGGGCTAGGGTTAGTGTTAGGGGACGGGGACGGTTCAGGGTCCTGGTGAGGGTACGACAACGCTCTAGGGGGAGCGTACGTGTGAGGGCGCGGGTTAGTGTCAGCGTACGGGTTAGGATTAGGGGACGGCTGAGGGTCAGGCTTCGGGGAAGTGTTAGGGTTAGGGTTCGGGCTAGGGTTAGGGTTAGGGGACGGGGACGGTTCAGGGTCCTGGTGAGGGTACGACAACGCTCTAGGGGGAGCGTACGTGTGAGGGCGCGGGTTAGTGTCAGCGTACGGGTTAGGATTAGGGGACGGCTGAGGGTCAGGCTTCGGGGAAGTGTTAGGGTTAGGGTTCGGGCTAGGGTTAGGGTCAGGGGACGGGGACGGTTTAGGGTCCAGGTGAGGGTACGACAACGTTCTAGGGGGAGCGTACGTGTGAGGGCGCGGGTTAGTGTCAGCGTACGGGTTAGGATTAGGGGACGGCTGAGGGTCAGGCTTCGGGGAAGGGTTAGGGTTAGGGTTCGGGCTAGGGTTAGGGTTAGGGGACGGGGACGGTTTAGGGTCCAGGTGAGGGTACCACAACGCTCTAGGGGGAGCGTACGTGTGAGGGCGCGGGTTAGTGTCAGCGTACGGGTTAGGATTAGGGGACGGCTGAGGGTCAGGCTTCGGGGAAGGGTTAGGGTTAGGGTTCGGGCTAGGGTTAGGGTTAGGGGACGGGGACGGTTTAGGGTCCAGGTGAGGGTACGACAACGCTCTAGGGGGAGCGTACGTGTGAGGGCGTGGGTTAGTGTCAGCGTACGGGTTAGGATTAGGGGACGGCTGAGGGTCAGGCTTCGGGGAAGCGTTAGGGTTAGGGTTCGGGCTAGGGTTAGGGTTAGGGGACGGGGACGGTTTAGGGTCCAGGTGAGGGTACGACAACGCTCTAGGGGGAGCGTACGTGTGAGGGCGCGGGTTAGTGTCAGCGTACGGGTTAGGATTAGGGGACGGCTGAAGGTCAGGCTTCGGGGAAGGGTTAGGGTTAGGCTTCGGGCTAGGGTTAGGGTTAGGGGACGGGGACGGTTTAGGGTCCAGGTGAGGGTACCACAACCCTCTAGGGGGAGCGTACGTGTGAGGGCGCGGGTTAGTGTCAGAGTACGGGTTAGGATTAGTGGACGGCTGAGGGTCAGGCTTCGGGGAAGGGTTAGGGTTAGGGTTCGGGCTAGGGTTAGGGTTAGGGGACGGGGACGGTTTAGGGTCCAGGTGAGGGTACGACAACGCTCTAGGGGGAGCGTACGTGTGAGGGCGTGGGTTAGTGTCAGCGTACGGGTTAGGATTAGGGGACGGCTGAGGGTCAGGCTTCGGGGAAGCGTTAGGGTTAGGGTTCGGGCTAGGGTTAGGGTTAGGGGACGGGGACGGTTTAGGGTCCAGGTGAGGGTACGACAACGCTCTAGGGTGAGCGTACGTGTGAGGGCGCGGGTTAGTGTCAGCGTACGGGTTAGGATTAGGGGACGGCTGAAGGTCAGGCTTCGGGGAAGGGTTAGGGTTAGGGTTCGGGCTAGGGTTAGCGTTAGGGGACGGGGACGGTTCAGGGTCCAGGTGAGGGTACGACAACGCTCTAGGGGGAGCGTACGTGTGAGGGCGCGGGTTAGTGTCAGCGTACGGGTTAGGATTAGGGAACGGCTGAGGGTCAGGCTTCGGGGAAGGGTTAGGGTTAGGGTTCGGGCTAGGGTTAGGGTTAGGGGACGGGGACGGTTTAGGGTCCAGGTGAGGGTACGACAACGCTCTAGGTGGAGCGTACGTGTGAGGGCACGGGTTAGTGTCAGCGTACGGGTTAGGATTAGGGGACGGCTGAGGGTCAGGCTTCGGGGAAGGGTTAGGGTTAGGGTTCGGGCTAGGGTTAGGGTTAGGGGACGGGGACGGTTCAGGGTCCAGGTGAGGGTACGACAACGCTCTAGGGGGAGCGTACGTGTGAGGGCGCGGGTTAGTGTCAGCGTACGGGTTAGGATTAGGGGACGGGTGAGGGTCAAGCTTCGGGGAAGGGTTAGGGTTAGGGTTCGGGCTAGGATTAGGGTTAGGGGACGGGGACGGTTTAGGGTCCAGGTGAGGGTACGACAACGCTCTAGGGGGAGCGTACGTGTGAGGGCGCGGGTTAGTGTCAGCGTACGGGTTAGGATTAGGGGACGGGTGAGGGTCAGGCTTCGGGGAAGGGTTAGGGTTAGGGTTCGGGCTAGGGTTAGGGTTAGGGGACGGGGACGGTTTAGGGTCCAGGTGAGGGTACGACAACGCTCTAGCGGGAGCGTACGTGTGAGGTCGCGGGTTAGTGTCAGCGTACGGGTTAGGATTAGGGGACGGCTGAGGGTCAGGCTTCGGGGAAGGGTTAGGGTTAGGGTTCGGGCTAGGGTTAGCGTTAGGGGACGGGGACGGTTCAGGGTCCAGGTGAGGGTACGACAACGCTCTAGGGGGAGCGTACGTGTGAGGGCGCGGGTTAGTGTCAGCGTACGGGTTAGGATTAGGGGACGGCTGAGGGTCAGGCTTCGGGGAAGGGTTAGGGTTAGGGTTCGGGCTAGGGTTAGGGTTAGGGTTAGGGTTAGGGTTAGGGTTAGGGTTAGGGTTAGGGTTAGGGTTAGGGGACGGGGACGGTTTAGGGTCCAGGTGAGGGTACGACAACGCTCTAGGGGGAGCGTACGTGTGAGGGCGCGGGTTAGTGTCAGCGTACGGGTTAGGATTAGGGGACGGCT